>NC_048574.1:16405175-16510175 GCF_013265735.2 Oncorhynchus mykiss
TAGACGTGAAATGAACTGACCAAATTAAGTGATATACAAAACCCTATATCCGACTTCCTACCTTTTTCCTTCTCCAAATCACACCTGTGGTTGCTCCTTCCGTAACCTCATTCATCTGCGAGGGGGTAAATAATTGTACGTGCTCCTGCAATTACTCGGCTGTCTCAATCCTGTATGCACTGCATCTGGCCTGCCGAAGAAAGGTTAGGAGTATTTCCTACTCAGTGACTTCAGACAGCACTTTGAAGGTGGGGGACGCTTTCCCATAATCCTTTGCTTCTACTACTAACAAGACCAGTTTCACTTTATACATCCCCTCCGTACCCCCCAAAAAGTGGTATTAGATGCCACCTCTTGGTTTGGAAAAAAGGGGAATAGTACAGTACCCTCTCATGTGGCCAAAAGGGGGGGGCTAGATCAGCACTCCTACTCTTAGACGCTTTGTGAATACATTGAAGTACACCCACATTCCACACAACACACACTGAATCGCGGGAAAGATTGAGAGAAGAAAACCAGTCGAAATGAAGCCACCTGACAAGTGGCAACCTTGAAGTCCATCTTCAAAGGTAACTGAGATGAGTTCCGTGATATGATGTAGTGAAGCTAAGCCTCCGACTGGTCTCCCACAAAAGCAAGAAATCTGCGTAACCAATTAGATTATGGTAATCAGAGCCCTCATAAACATCACCGGCAGGACGTTCCGACAACTCTTGATTACAGAGTCCTCGTCCCAAATTCCACACTATTCCCTATATAGTGCACTACTTTTGACCAGCCCCTATAGGGAAGGCCCATAGGGCTCTGGTCAAAGTAGTGCACTATTGTAGGGAATAGGGTGCTATTTGGGATGCACCTGAATCTTATCCATCTTCTGCATCTGTGGGGATTCTACCTGAATAGGGGGGACTTAAACCAAAGTCTTGGACTGTGTCCAAATTTGAACTCCTTCCTTATTAAAGTTAACTACTTGTCTGAGCGTTGTCCTCAGTTAACACTTGAGGGTGGAACTCATTGAGATGCAGGCCTTACAGTGAATGCTGAAACTCTGATAAATTGGTTCATTCGCTTCCAAAGAAAGATTCCACTGTGTTAATATCTTCCCTAAACAGAGGCAGGGGGAGTCGGTGGACTTGAAAATACTTCAGGTAGGCTTAGACACAGCTGTGTGTGCAATAGGATAGAGACACTATCTTGGCCATTGATTCGCCTTCCGTTCATAATTGTAAACAACTTCAAAGACTTAGACCATTTCCTTCACTTTTACTGGTTCCACAGCATTGTGAACTTTGGGTTGAAACTCCACATGCCGGTCTATGTTGTGTTGAGACTAGTGTTAAAAGCCGTCACCAAATGTCAAGCTGCCTGCTCCACTGCAGATAAAGCCAGCGACAGTGACTACAGTACATATACCACACCATGAGCCTCAGTAACAATCAAGTCCAGATGAGTGAAGGAGAGGGAGAAGGTGAGAGAGAAAGGAGGGGGGAAAACACATACACACAGTCTTGTACAACTAACTTTGTGGGGACACAAAATTAATTCCCATTCAAAATCCTATTTTCCCTAACACCGAACCCTAAACCTAACCCTAACTACAAAACTACAAAATGTTTTACCTTGTGGGGAGTAACAAAATGTCCCCAGTTGGTCCATTTTGTGTTCTTTTACTATTCTTGTGGGGAATTCTGGTCCCCACAGGTATAGTTAAACATGTCCACACACACACACACACACACACACACACACACACACATACACACACACACACACACACACACACACACACACACACACACACACGGTAAGGACAAGATTGCTCCTATTCCCTCCATGTATACCACCCAAAAAAGGAGGCCACAATTAACACCAGAAAAAACTATTGGTTCATTAATTACTCTGACATTTTTAAAGTCATGTTCCCACGTCCTTGACTTTTCCTAAATAAGTCTATATAAAACACGGTTATTGTGAGAATCTTAATATCATGAACAGAATGTGTTATAAGCAGTTTTAAGAGGACCCTCATTCACCTGCAGTCATTCACCACGCAGCTGATGGCCCATCGAAACTTCACCTAAACTATATTGAATCTAATTTCACACATATAATAATAGGGTTAGCCGAAAGACACTAGTCTGATGGGGTGACAATATTATCAATTGTCAAAATGTATATGAAGAGATGGGTGCAGCTTGGAATTCACACAGAGGCAGGGAAACAGAGTGCCAAAAAGTAACTTTTTAAATCCTCCTACAGAGTCCCATGCAGGTTTCATTTTTATTTATTTAACCTTTATTTAACTAGGCAAGTCAGGTAAGAACAAATTCTTATTCACGGCCTACCTGTCATTGTAAAAACCCGTCAAGGGAAGACGTTTTGATTTCTATATTGTATCAGAAAGAGCAGATTCTGCAGTTTCTAAAACACATACCTTTGTCAAATAAATCTAAAAATTGAAGAGGTGAGCTCTATTTCAAAATATATATTTTTTCCAAGAATAATTGCTGTTCCATGTGCTCAACACGTGAGCATGCGGCAGCATATAGCTCAGACTACTAAGAAAATGCTTTATGTATTACAACGTTACCTAAGACCTTCATAAACACAACCAAATGAAAACAATTCCGATAGCATATATGAAATGTATTTATTAGACTGTTAGAATGTCATTGGCTCAATGGGGGGTCCCTCAAGCTTTTCTAGAATAAAATCAGCTGGGGTTTCTAGAAAAAAGAGAAAGAAAATAAACTTATATAGGAAAAAAAACAGAGGGTAGAGAGGTCAGAGACAGGGAACAGTGACTGCCAGAGAGAATCCCCAGAGAAACCCTTGACGCTCTTCAGAGGCTGCTTAGATCGTTGGTCCACGGACACAAGCACACACACATGCACACACACACAGAGAGAGAGTATGTGTGCATTGTTAGTGAACATTGCCTCCAGAAAAATAGATGGCATCGTCTAACAGCCTCCCCGATGAGAAAGAATCGTTTCTTTCCATCATTATCCACAGTCTGAATAATGATACTCTGCAATAAATTGTCTCCGTCTTCTTTCATTGCTCCTGGTGATACGATATGAACAGCTTTGCTGTTGTCTTTTGCTTTAATATGAAAAGGAAATATTCATCATAGAGACTTCATAGTGTATGGACATGCTCTCAGTCCCGACACACTGACTCCCCTCTACCTTCCCCACACCCTGTTCTACACCCAGGAGGTCTGATCTAGAATCAGGTCCCCAGCATAGTCATTATGATTAAAAAAGGCAAACTGATCCTAGATCAGCACTCCTACTCTGAGATGCTTTATGAATACCGGCCCATGAACATGGGATCAAACCGCTGGGGCACTAAACATCTCACTACATCCCTCTGTAGCTATTATAGTGCTGCTGGTAGGTGATTGAGGAGCAAAGCACTGCAAAGAATGACATCCTGTTTGAAATGGTGAGTTTGTCATAAACCGCAAAGTCATATACATGGCTTGATGTGCTTTGATCCGGACGCTTAGGCCCCGTACACACTCAAGTTGCAGATCTGATGTACAACACATTTGATACAACAATTGTGATAGAAAGGAGAGCTTTCGGCACAAAAGTAATTACCCTGCGGAGATACCCCACAATGGTTGTGGAAAAATATTGTGTACAGATAAACTCTGTTGCATCACTAAAATGTCAGGTTTCACAAGCTCTGTGTCAAATGAGTTGTACACCAGTTGTACAACCTAAGTGTGTACGGGGCGTTAGACTATTTGCTGTAAAAGTAAGATTAGGGCAACAAGAAAAAATTCCTTATCAACTGCAATACCACTGTCATATCTGTTTTGCTGACTAAGCATCCGCCTCTTTGAGCACTTTGAGTTTTCCAGAGGTATAACAGCGCTCGACTCATCCTTTGTAACTATAAGATATCGTGACTGTTAAATCATCCCCCAAATGTACCAATAAAGGAGAATTCAGTTCTTTAGTGTCACTGTGAGCTTGACGTCTCTTAATATATGGCCCTATCACCACGAACAGCTGCTGCCTTAAGGATGCACTGCTGCTGCTGAATTGGAGAATTGACCTTTTTAGATCAATACTTAATACAGATTTTTGTGCTGCCAAGTCCTCTTTGCTGCAATTTGCAACTTTTGTGCCCATTAGGTGAAAAATATAGCTGACTGGTGGTTTACAAGTGTGTGTGCATAATGTGCATAATGTGTATATGCACTGTGTGTGGGGGGGTATGGGTATATGCATGCTTGCGTGTGTGTGTGGGGGTATGGGTGTGTATGTGTGTGTGGGGGGGTATGGGTGTGTGCATGCTTGTGTGTGTGTGTGTGGGGGGTATGGGTGTGTGCATGCTTGCGTGTGTGGGGGGGTATGGGTGTGTGTGGGGGGGTATGGGTGTACGCATGCTTGCGTGTGTGGGGGGGGGGGTATGAGTGTGTGCATGCTTGCGTGTGTGGGGGGTTATGGGTTTGTGCATGCTTGCATGTGTGTGTAGGGGAGGTATGGGTGTATGCATGCTTGCGTGTGTGGGGGGTTATGGGTTTGTGCATGCTTGCATGTGTGTGTAGGGGGGTATGGGTGTGCTTGCGTGTGTGTGTACTTCTGTTTGTGTGCATCTCAGTTTATGTGTGATAGGAATTCCAAAAAGTAATCTTTGTCTTCCACAGATCAATTCTCTATCCCAGTTGGTTTGCTTGACAATAAAACTTTTATTATCATCATGACCCCTCCAAGTTGGTTTGGCTATCATTACCTGTAATGTAATAGCCTGAAGGTTTGATTGAGCGCCATAGACATTCTTTTAACATTTACGGAGGCCATAAAAACATGACTAAGGCTTCTTCCCAAATGGCACCCTATTCCCTATTTAGTGCATTACTTTTGAGTCCAATAAGCCCCGGTCAAAAGTAGGGCACTATATAGGGAATAGGGTACCATTTGGGACTGGCCTAAACACCCCACACAGTAAAACAGTACTAATTGGAGATGCAGGCAGCTGCTCTGGACTGTACCAGCGGCCAACCATAAACTACCACCAGTGCATCGTAAAAACAGCTTCAGTTTGGGTTAATTAGCTCATCCTGTCATCTACATGGAAGCATAACAACACCGTGGCTAGAGGAAAGGAGGGATATTCTCATTTTGTCATTATTCCTCATCCTCCTTCTCAAACCGCACTGGAGGAGAAGATGTGAGGTTCCTCCACTTGGATTTTCTCTTCCAATGAGCTATGAGAAGGAGGTCAAGGAAACAAGTACGCAAGGAACCAAGGATAGACCTTTGATATTCAGCAACAGCACCATGTTTGCAGTAATAGTGGCCCCTATAGACATTTTTACATTTACTTCCTTGACAGTTGGCCACAGGATATTAGAGTGAGGGCATCATGTGGCATGAAAAGCCAGACAGCTAAATGTCAGGCATTCCTGGAGTTAATTGAAAACAGGTAGCATACCTTCCTTGTTTATTAGCGCTCACTGTAGAGTGGAACATGAGCTAGCCACACTGCTACATGAGAACACATCAATGAGACACTACTTCATTAATAACAAGTGGTCTCTGGGTCCTGAAAAGGAGTAAAGGTAATATGATGTATATAAAACAGGAAGTGCCAGATCTATCCATGTTCCATACCCTTCCATGCTTTCTGTAAACTGGTTCTTGGGGTAATAACGGCACATTTAATATTACTGGTTTTAACAGTGGGTGGTTTCTTAATAAGAAAGGGTTAATTTTCAGTAAAACTGATTGATTGAAACAAAGCAACAAGAATACATTAAATATCAATGAAATATCAATGGAATTATGTGTAAATGAGAGAATGGATAGAAGAGATGGGAACATCATCACCTGCGAAAGCCTCGTACATGTATATCCTTCTCCTCTACTCTGTGCGTTAGCAGATGGAGAGAACACCCAATGGGCTGAGTCTGGTCCTCAAAGAGAGACAGAGGGACAGGAAGAGGAGCCTGTGGCTACAGGGCTAGTTGGGTTGGATTGATAACACTGTCCAATGCGCTGCTCCAGTACCATACTGACTGAGGCTTCCAGATGGTGGATGGAACTGAACTGGAGGATGCCATGGTTGGATGGTGTCAGTGGAGATGCATGGCCATTTCAATTCAGTCAATTCAGGAAGTAAACTGTAGTTTTAATCTAAACTATTTCGTTTTGACCTTCTAAATTGACTGAATTGAAATTGAATTCACACCAATCCTACACAAAACAGTTTAACCTCTTAGAGCTCTAGGGGCGCTATTTCATTTTTGGATAAAAAACGTTCCCGTTTTAAGCGCGATATTTTGTCACGAAAAGATGCTCGACTATGCATATTCTTGACAGTTTTGGAAAGAAAACACTCTGAAGTTTCAGAATCTGCAAAGATTTTGTCTGTAAGTGCCCCAGAACTCATTCTACAGGCGAAACCAAGATGATGCATCACCCAGGAATTAGCAGAATTTCTGAAGCTCTGTTTTCCATTCTCTCCTTATATGGCTGTGATTGCGCAAGGAATGAGCCTACACTTTCTGTCGTTCGCCCAAGGTCTTAGCAGCATTGTGACGTATTTGTAGGCATATCATTGGAAGATTGGCCATAAGAGACTACATTTTCCAGAGGTCCGCCCGGTGTCCTTTGTCTAAATTTGTGCGTAATCTTCAGGTGCGGTCATTTTCTCCTGGGATTCAGGAGAGAAAGCATGTGTCCAAGAACGATGTATCAATGAAGAGATATGTGAAAAACACCTTGAGGCTTGATTCTAAAAAACGTTTGCCATGTTTTCAGTCGATATTATGGAGTTAATTTGGAAAAAAGTTTGCGTTTTGAGGACTGAATTTATGGATTTTTTTTGGTAGCCAAATGTGATGTATAAAACGGAGCTATTTCTAATACACAAGGAATCTTTTTGGAAAAACTGAGCATCTGCTATCTAACTGAGAGTATCCTCATTGAAAACATCAGAAGTTCTTCAAAGGTAAATGATTTTATTTGAAGGCTTTTATGTTTTTGTTAATGTTGCGTGCTGGATGCTAACGCTAATGCTAACGCTAAATGCTAACGCGAAATGCTAACTCTAGCTAGCTACTTTTACACAAATGATTGTTTTCCTATGGTTGAGAAGCATATTTTGAAAATCTGAGATGACAGTGTTGTTTACAAAAGGCTAAGCTTGAGAGATGGCATATTTATTTCATTTCATTTGCGATTTTCATAAATAGTTAACGTTGTGTTATGCTAATGAGCTTGCTGATAGATTTACACAATCCTGGATACAGGGGTTTTTTCATAGCTAAACGTGACGCAGAAAACGGAGCGATTTGTCCTAAACAAATAATCTTTCAGGAAAAACTGAACATTTGCTATCTGAGAGTCTCCTCATTGAAAACATCTGAAGTTCTTCAAAGGTAAATGATTTTTTTGAATGCTTTTCTGTTTTTTTGTGTAAATGTTGCCAGCTGAATGCTAATGCTAAATGCTACGTTAGCCATCAATACTGTTACACAAATGCTTGTTTTGCAATGGTTGAGAAGCATATTTTGAAAATCTGAGATGACAGTGTTGTTAACAAAAGGCTAAGCTTGAGAGATGGCATATTTATTTCATTTCATTTGCGATTTTCATGAATAGTTAACGTTGCGTTATGGTAATGAGCTTGAGTCTGTATTCACGAACCCGGATCCGGGATGGGGAGATCAGAAAGGTTAACAGTAGTCACCCATAGTGTAGTAACAGCCCTGCAGCCATTTGCAGGAGTTAGCCGGACACAGTTGTGTGTGTCTCTAAAGGCAATGATTTTTCATTCACGCTTAGAAAAAAAGGTGCTACAGTATATATACAGTGAGGGAAAAAGTATTTGATCCCCTGCTGATTTTGTATGTTTGCCACGGACAAAGAAATGATCCGTCTATAATTGTAATGGTAGGTTTATTTGAACAGTGAGAGACAGAATAACAACAAAAACATCCAGAAAAACGCATCTCAAAAATGTTAGAAATTGATTTTATATTTGAGATTCTTCAAAGTAGCCACCCTTTGCCTTGATGACAGCTTTGCACACTCTTGGCATTCTCTCAACCAGCTTCATGAGGTAGTCACCTAGAATGCCTTTCAATTAACAGGTGTGCCTTGTTAAAAGTTAATTTGTGGATTTTTTTTCCTTCTTAATGCTTTTGAGCCAATCAGTTGTGTTGTGACAAGGTAGGGGTGGTATACAAAATATAGCCCTAATTGGTTAAAAGACCAAGTCCATATTATGGCAAGAACAGCTGAAATAAGCAAAGAGAAACGACAGTCCATCATTACTTTAAGACATGGTCAGTCAATTCGGAACATTTCAAGAACTTTAAACATTTCTTCAAGTGCTGTCGCAAAAACCATCAAGCGCAATGTCTCTCGTGTCCACACATTTCAAGGTTGCCTTGAAACAATGACTGGTAAATGATCCAAGACCAGCTCAATTAATCCCTACCATTGTGACAATGAGTCGTCATAATGCTGCATCAAATATACATGATCTTAGGGGCATTGGCAAACACAATGTAAGTAATTAAATGTATGTACCCCTAATTGCACCGAACACATCTGTTTATCCTACAGCTATTGTAAGCAGTAACCACGAGCCTATAAACCAGAGTTACACTGTTAGCACTGATGCGGTGTGCAAGGAAAATCAGTAGGAAAATCAGCTCCAATGTAAACAACATAAGTAAGTCTACCTCTGATACGCTTCCCAGTAAAGCATTAAAAACAATCAAGAAACCCAGAAAAGTGCTAAAATAGCCCATATTAACATATGTAGCCTAAGAAACAAGGTCCATGAAGTCAATAACTTGCTTGTAACAGATGCCATTCATATTCTGACTATCTCTGAAACTCACTTAGATAATACCTTTGATGATACAATGGTAGCAATACATGGTTATAACATCTACCGAAAATAAAGAAATGCCAACGGAGGCGGCGTTGCTGTCTATATTCAGAACCACATTCCTGTTAAGCTTAGAGATTATATAATGTTAAATACTGTTGAAGTAATATGGCTACAGGTTCATCTGCTTCACCTAAAGACCATTCTTGTGGGAAGCTGCTATAGACCACCAAGTGCTAACAGTCAGTATCTGGATAATATGTGTGAAATGGTTGATAATGTATGTGATATCAACAGAGAATTATATTTTCTGGGTGATTTAAATATTGACTGGCTATCATTAAGCTGCCCACTCAGGAAACAAATTCAAACTGTAACCAGTGCCTGCAACCTGAATCAGGTTGTCAGTCAAACTACCAGGGTAGTTACAAACATTACAGGAATTAAATCATCAACATGTATTGATCACATCTTTACTAACGCTTCAGATATTTGCTTTAGCAGTATCCAAATCCATAGGATGTAGTGATCACAATATATAGTGATTCATATGTTGAGGATGTAAAGAATATTTGCTGGTCTGTGGTGTGTAATCAAATTAAGTTTATTTGTCACGTGAGGAGCAACCAGACTCTGCACTTGACACATTTATGAAACTACATATTCCAGTTACTAATAAGCACGCACCCATTAAGAAAATTACTGTGAAAACTATTAAATCCCCTTGGATTGATGAGGAATTGAAAAATTGTCTGGTTGAGAGGGGTGAGGCAAAAGGTATGGCAATTAAGTCTGGCAGCCCAACTGATTGGCAAACATACTTCAAATTAAGAAATCATGTGACTAACTAAATAAAAAAAACTACACTATGAAGCAAAGATATATTATATAAAGAATGGGAGTAAAAAGCTTTGGGTCACCTGAAATGAAATTTTGGGGAAAAAAAGCCAACTTGGCTCCTTCAATCAGACAGCTCATTCATCACAAAGCCCACTGATATTGCAAACTACTTTAATAACTTTTTCATTGGCAAGATAAGAAAACTTAGGGATGACATGCCAGCAACAAATGCTGACACTACTAAGTTTATCGTACCAAGTTATGAAAGACAAGAATTGTACTTTTGAATTCTGTAAAGTCAGTGTGGATGAGCTGAAAAAATTGTTGTTGTCTATCAACAATGACAAGCCACCAGGGTCTGACAATCTGGATGGAAAATGACTGAGGATAATAGCAGATGATATTACCACTCCTATTTGTCACATCTTCAATTTAAGCCTACTAGAGAGCGTGTGCCCTCAGGCCTGGAGGGAAGCTAAAGTCATTCCACTACCCAAGAATAGCAAAGCCCCCTTTACTGGCTCAAATAGCTGACCAATCAGCCTGTTACCAACCCTTAGTAAACTTCTGGAAAAAATTGTGTTTGACCAGATACAATGCTATTTCACAGTAAACAAATTGACAACAGAATTCCAGCATCCTTATAGGGAAGGATACTCAACAAGCACTTACACAAAGCTGCACTTACACAAATGACTGATGATTGGATGAGATGATGATAAAACGATTGTGGGGGCTGTCTTGTTAGACTTCAGTGCAGCTTTTGACATTATCGATCATAGTCTTCTGCTGGAAAAACGTATGTGTTACGGCTTTACACTCCCTTCTATAATGTGGATAAAGAGTTACTTGCCTAACATAACACAGAGGGTGTTCTTTGATGGAAGCCTCTCAAACATAATCCAGTTAGAATCAGGAATTCCCCAGGGTAGCCGTTTAGGCCCCTTGCTTTTTTCAATTTTTACTAACGACATGCCACTGACTTTGAGTAAAGCCAGAGTGTCTATGTATGCGAAGTACTCAACAATATACACGTCAGCTACTACAGCGACTGAAATGACTGCAACACTCAACAAAGAGTTGCAGTTATTTTCAGAGTAGGTGGCAAGGAATAAGTTAGCCCTAAATATTTCTAAAACTAAAAGCATTGTATTTGGAAGAAAACACTCACTAAACCCTAAACCTCAACTAAATTCTGTACTGAATAATGAGGAAATTGAGCAAGTTGAGATGTCTAAACTGCTTGGACTAACCCTAGATTGTAAACTGTCATGGTCAAAACATATTGATGCAGTAGTAGCTATGATGGGGAGAAGTCTGTCTATAATAAAGCGATGCTCTGCCTTCTTAACAATACTATCAACAAGGCAGGTCCTACAGTTTTGTCGCACCTTGACTACTGTTCAGTCGTGTGGTCAGGTGCCACAAAAAAGGACTTAAGAAAATTGCAACTGGCTCAGAACAGGGCAGCATGGCTGGCCCTTGGATGTACACAGAGAGCTAATATTAATAATATGCCTGTCAATCTCTCCTGGCTGAAAGTGGAGGAGAGATTGACTTCATCACTACTTTTATTTATGAGAGGTGAATGCGACATGTTGAATGCGCCGAGCTGTCTGTCTAAACTACTGGCACACAGCTTGTACATCCATGCATACCCCACAAGACATGCCACAAGAGGTCTCTTCACAGTCCCCAGGTCCAGAACAGACTATGGGAGGCACACAGTACAACATAGAGCCATGACGACACAGAACTCTATTTCACATCAGCTAATAACAAATACAAATACAAATACAGGAAAGGAAGACTCAGAGTTACCTCTGCTGCAGAGGATAAGTTCATTAGAGTTACCAGCCTCAGAAATTGCAGACCAAATAAATGCTTCGCAGAGTTCAAGTAACAGACATACCTCAACATCAACTATTCAGAGGAGGTGTGAATCAAGCCTTCATGGTTGAATTGCTACAAAAAAACACTACTAAAGGACACCAATAAGAAGAAGAGACTTGCTTGGGCCAAGAAACACAAGCAATGGACATTAGACTGGTGGAAAAGTCCAAATTTGCAATTTTTGGTTTCAACAAAGTAAGTGAACGGAAGATCTCCACATGTGTGGTTCCCATCATGAAGGATGGAGGAGAAGGTGTGATTGTGTGGGGGTGCTTTGCTGGTGATACTGTCTGTGATTTATTTGGAATTCAAGGCACACTTAACCAGCATGGCTACCACAGCATTCTGCAGCGATACGCCATCCCATCTGGTTTGCGCTTATTGGGACTAGCATTTGTTTTTCAACAGGACAATGACCCAACACACCTCCAGGATGTGTAAGGGCTATTTGACCAAGAAGGAGAGTGATGGAGTGCTGCATCAGATGACCTGGCCTCCACAATCACTCAACCTCAACCTAATTGAGATGGTTTGGGATAAGTTGGACCGCAGAGTAAAGGAAAAGCAGCCAAAAAGTGCTCAGCATATGTGGGAACTGTTGGAAAAGCATCCCAGGTGAAGCTGGTTGAGAGAATGCCAAGAGTGTGAAGTTGTCATCAAGTCAAACGGTGGCTACTTTGAAGAATCTCAAATATAAAATATATTTTGATTTGTTTAACACTTTTTTGGTTACTACATGATTCCATATGTGTTATTTCATAGTTTTGATGTCTTCACTATTATTCTACAATAATACTAGAATAATAGTAAGCATAAAGAAAAAACCTTGAATGAGTTGGTGTGTCCAATTATTTGACTGGTACTGTATATATATATTTTTCTTCTTCTTTAGTATAGAACCTAAAGGGGTTAATCGGCTGTCCCCATAGAATTACCCTTTGAAAAACAATTTTTGGTTCCAGGTAGAACCCTCTGGTTCAGGTAGATCCAGATCCCTTTTGGTTACAAGTAGAACACTTTCCACAGAGGGTTTTATATGGAACTCAAAGGGGTTATCCTATAGGAACAGCCAAAGAACCCTTTTGGAACCCATTTTTCAAAGAGTGTAAGAATCAGTCAATTGGTTTTAATGTCATTCCCCATGCCTTTCCTAACCACGGCCTAACCTTGGAGATCTGCACTCATTAGTCATAATGTCTGTAGAGACATTATCTGCAGGCTAATGTTTACTGAGGGATATGAAACTAAACCGATTTGAGTTTGAATAAAGCAGTGTGCTTTCTAGTAAAGGGATAGTGTGATGGTTTCCTGCAGTTGGGGTTTGTTTTGATTGCATCACGACCACAGTAACTCTGGATTACCTGTCTGGCTGAGCTCGGACGGACGGACGGACGGACAGGACAGGACAGACAACCCTGCTAGCTGGCCCTAGTGGAGGTGGGAGATGGAGACTGAGAGGAGATTGGAACCAGATGAATGCTGTGCTTACAGGCTGAAGCCCCATCCGTCCCCACACTGGGCTTCTATTCCATATCTCTATCACCTCCAATCCCAGATTAAAACAATGTAGGGAGACGCCATGCCAAACACTGGGCTAGAATAGGGTGTGTGTGTGTGTGTGTGTGTGTGTGTGTGTGTGTGTGTGTGTGTGTAAGAGAAAGAGTTGGACTAAGCCCCAGAGGGTGTGTGGAGGATTCTCCTTGCCATAATAATCCTACTTCCAAGTACGTTGTTGGTGTTTAGAATTTTCATTTTGATGTTTAACGCTCTAGAGACAAGCTACACCAGACACATTAGTCAATGTAGTAAGACTGCTGTATTACTGAAAGGATGAAATAAACACGCTGGCTACAATCGAGCAGAGAAACATCAAAGGGGTAAATTGGGATTCAGACAACAACATGTACACCCCACCACTTTTTTGGTAAACAGCTGAGGGATAGGGAGAGTAAAACAGATTAACTAAACTCATAAGAATATATGTTATATTCTTCAAGAATCAATAGCTGTATATCATTTATTTAAAGTCCAAACATGGATGTACCAATCCCAGATGGCCCCTTTAAAGGAGTAGGGAAAGGGATTTACCATAAATGAGCATAGACCGCTCCAGACTCATTATGTAAGTGGAAGTTGAAAAATTTAGAAAAAAACTTGAACTCAAAGTCTGGAGGGAAAAAAAAATCCCTAATGCGTGGGCTGTTATGATATCAAACTTGTAGATTGTTCTCTCTCCTTGTCTCTCAAAGACATGCAGACAAGCACTCACCACACGCACGCACGCACATGCACACACACACTCCCTCTCTTTCTCTCTCACTCTCTCATGATTAAAATGCATACCTGATCCTCCTTCATTACGATTTGGCTACATACCTCATAGATGGGCACTCAGGGCATTCTAAGTACTTGAAACGTAATCAATGTGCAACCCCTTTAAGCTATGAGAACCCTTGAGTACCAAATAAATGGATTTGCTTTCGGCACGAAGTGTAAAATCTAATTTCTGCTGCTCCGTCTAATTGTTCCACTTAACTAAAGAGAGGATTGTGTACAACGCCAAAGACGGATGGATGTAAACCGTGACGTTCTGCTGTCTTTAAGATAAGTGAAGAAGTGAACTTTGGGCTGCTAGCCTGTCGCATTCCTCTGGTTTTGCTGACTCAGAGGTTTTGTCTTAAAATGAATGACTGAGGCCTGTGGCGCTGCAGTGCTGTGGTACTGTGGCCTGTATAACTGTGGTGCTGTACAACCTGAGTGTGTACGGGGCATTAGAGTGTGAGTAATCACAAGGATATTTTAATGTCAATGGTGTTCAAGTCTCGAGACTGAGACAGTTATTTCAAAATGTTGATTTTGTGGTCAATTAACAAAAAAGTTGCGGACTTTGATTAGCGCTGGTGGTTATGTTTTTGCTGGAAGATCCACTTGCGGCCAAGTGTAAGCCTTCTGTCAGACACAACCAGGTTTTGGTTAATACTGATCTTAAGTGCCCAGGACTTGTGGAAGCCAAGTAGCCCCATAACATCAAAGATCCACTACTATATTTTACAGTAGGTATGAGGTACTTTTCTGCATATGCTTCTGTTTTTCAATGACAAACCCACCACTGGTGTGCATGGCAAGAGAGCTCTATTTTCATGTCATTTGACCATAGCACCGGCTCCAATCCAAGTGCCAATGCCGTTAATACAACTCCAGGCAGTGCTATGGTCAGATGACATGTGTGTGTGTGTGTCCACATCACCAGACACAACTACATTCCTCCTTCTCAGCCCAGCACTACTGGGGCTATGTCCCAAATGGCACCCTTTTCCTTATATAGTGCACTATAAACATAGTACCCTTTGCAGGGAATAGGGTGCCATTTGGGATGCAGGCAGAGGCCCACTGAGGCAACTGAGAAAAATGAGCAGTGCAACTTGGCTGCGTTCAGGCCACTCTTGGGACAAGGAAATTAGACTTTCTCTTCAGCAGGAAAAACATAACTATTCCACAACTCAGAGATCCATCATCTAGACCTGAGGGGCCGGGACAGGAGGGGAAGAAGGGGAAAGACCCTCAGGGACCAACTCTATACTGCATTTTAGGCCTGTGTCCACACACATTCACACACAGTGCCTTCAGAAAGTATTTACACCCCTTGACTTTTCCCACATTTTGTTGTGTTACAGCCTGAATTTAAAGTGGAATCAATTGAGTTGTTTGTCTCTGACCTACATACCCTATAATGTCAAAGTGGAATTCTGTTTTTAGAAATTAATTAAAAATGAAAAGCTGAAATGTCTTGGGTCAATAAGTATTCAACCCCTTTGTTATGTCAAGCCTAAATAGGTTCTGGAGTAAAGATGTGTGTAAGAAGTCACATAATAAGTTGCATGGACTCACTGTGTGTGCAATAACAGGGTATAACATACATTTTTAATGACTGCCCCACACATACAATTAGTGAATTTCAAAACACAGATTCAACCACAAATACCAGGGAGGTTTTCCAATGCTTTTCAAAAAAGGGCACCTATTGGCAGATAGGTAAAAACTAAAAAGCAGACATTGAATATGCTTCATTCTATACCTAGAGGGCTCCTGATATCTCCAGGACTGATAAGTATAATTTTAGTCCTTATCTGTTGTGTTTCTAGTACTGCCTTTTTGCTAGCTAGGGCCATCTACTTTAAGTGCTGCCTATCTTCCCAGTAGCCTACTTGCAGTTGATTGTTGACACATCCACCAGGATTAAGGGGCAGGGCAATTTGTGACAGTTGTTTTCGTAATCAGTGGCTGTATGGGAAGGGGAGTGTTTTTTCTTCTCCTTCACAATCAACAATTAGTACCAGGAGGTGTGCTCTTCAACTTTGCAAGGCAATTAGCAATTAGTATTAGTTCTTCAGTCTCTCTTGTTTTCTCAGCGGCAACTGTAAGTGGCGGTCTTGTCGCAAAACTAAGACCGTCACCAAGACTAAGACGGTTCTGCCAAGTTGTTCTGCAGTTATTTGAAGAAGACTCCACACCACTTTCTCACTTGAGTATTTTACCTAGTTCTTTTCAGATTATCTGAACAAAAATATAATTGCAACATGTAAAGTGTTGGCCCCATTTTCCGTGACCTGAAATAAAATATCCCAGAAATGTTCCATACACAAAAAATATTGTTAATTTCACATTCTGTGCTCAAATTTGTTTATATCCCTGTTGGTGAGTATTTATCCTTTGCCAAGATAATCCATCCACTTGACAAGTGTGGCATATCAAGAAGCTGATTAAACAGCATGATCATTACACAGGTGCACCTTGTGCTGAAGACAATAAAAGTCCACTAAAATGTGCACTTTTATCACACAACACAATGCCACAGATGTCTCAAGTTTTGAGGGAGCATGCAATTGGCATGCTGACAGCAGGAATGTCCACCAGAGCAGTTGCCAGAGAATTTAATGTTAATTTCTTACCATAACCGCCTCCAACGTCGTTTTATATCATTTGGGAGGCCAACAGGCCTCACAATCGCACAACGTGTAACCATTCCAGCCCAGGACCTCCACATCCGGCTTCTTCACCTGCGGCATCGTCTGAGACCAGCCACCTGGACAGCTGATGAAATTGTGAGTTTGCACAACCAAAGAATGTCTGCACAAACTGTCAGAAACCATCTCAGGGAAGTTCATCTGCGTGCTTGTCGTCCTCACCAGGGTCTTGACCTGACTCCAGTGTGGCGTCGTAATAGACTTCAGTGGGCAAACGCTCACCTTGGTACACTGGAGAAGTGTGCTCTTCACGGATAAATCCCGGTTTCAACTGTATCGGGCAGATGGCATTGTGTGGGAGAGAAGTTTGCTGACGTCAACGTTGTGAACCAAGCTGCCCATGGTGTCGGTGGGGTTAGGGTATGGGCAGACATAAGCTACGGACAACGAACACAATTGCATTTTATCGATGGTAATTTGAATACACAGATATCGTGACGAGATCCTGACGCACATTGTTGTGCCATTCATCTGCCGCCATCACCTCATGTTTCCGCATTTCCTGGAAGCTGAAAATGTCCCATACTCACCAGACATGTCACTCATTGAGCATGCTTGGGATGCTCTGTATCAACGTGTACGACAACGTGTTCCATTTCCTGCCAATATCCAGCAACTTCGCACAGCCATTGAAGAGGAGTGGGACAACATTCCATAGGCCACAATCAACAGCCTGATCAACTGCATGTGAAGGAGATGTTGCACTGCATGAGCAAATGGTGGTCACACCAAATATTTTCTGATCCACGCCCCTACCCTTTTTTTTAAAGGTATCTGTGACCAACAATGCATATCTGTATTCTCAGTCATATGAAATCCATAGATTAGGGCCAACATAATTTATTTCAATTGACTGATTTCCTTATACGAACTGTAACTTAGTTACAGCCTGAATTCAACATGGATTAAAGAGTTGTTTTTTTTCAACCATCTACACACAATACCCCATAATGACAAAGTGAAATGCATGTCTTTAAATTGTTCAGCAAATTTATTGAAAATTAAATATCTAATTTATCTAAGCATTTACACCCTACTTTGTAGAATCACCTTTGGTGGTGAATAGGGCTGTGAGTCTTTTGGAGTAAGTCTCTAAGAGTTTTGCACACCTGGATTGTACAATATTTGCACATTATTCTTTAAAAAATTATTCAAGCTCTGTTAAGTTGATTGTTAATTATTGCTAGACAGCCATTTTCAAGTATTGCCATAGATTTTCAAGTTGATTTAAGTCAAAACTGTAACTCAGCCACTCAAAAACATTCAATGTTGTTTTGGTAAGCAACTCCGGTGTAGATTTGCCCTTGTGTTTTAGGTTATTGTACTGCTGAAAGGTGCATTTGCCTCCCAGTGTCTGTTGGAAAGCAGACTGAACCAGGTTTTCATCTAGGATTTTGCCTGTGCTTAGCTCCATTCTGTTTCATTTTCATCCTGAAAAACTTGCTTTGGGATTATTTAAGATACTCTTTGAAGAGGTTGGGTTTCAGATTTTTTCGGAATGGTTCTACCATTGGGGTGCCAGGACAGAGAAGTGCTTGGACTGGGCTGAGCGGGAGCTGCCCTCCTGTAGGGGTGGGAGGGCCAAGAGACCAGAGGTGGCAGAACGGAGTGCACGGATTGAGGTGTAGGGTTTGAGCATAACGGTACGGTGAGGCAGTTCCTCTTGCTGCTCTGTAGGCAAGTACCATGGTCTTGTAGTGGATGCAAGCTTCGACTGGATGCCAGTGGAGTGTGCGGAGAAGTGAGGTGACATGGGAGAATTTGGGAAGGTTGAACACCAGGCAGGCTGCAGCATTCTGAATAAGTTACAGGGGTTTGATGGTACAAGCGGAGAGTCCAGCTGACACCGAGTTGCAGTAGTCCAGACAGGAGGTGACAAGTGCCTGGATTAGGACCTACGCCGCTTCCTACGTGAGGTAGGGTCGTACTCTACGGATGTGTTCAAGCATGAACCTACAGGAGCGAGTCAGCATGGAATTCCGTGACGCAGAGAAGCGCAGTCTTGGTTGAGTGAGCCATCTTGAAGCCTGACTGGTTAGGGTCAAGAATATTGTTCTGAGAGAGATAGCGAGAGACTTGGTCAGAGACAGTGTTTTGGAAAGAAACTAAAGAAGGGATACCGGTTTGTAATTTTTGACATCAGAGGAGCCAATAGTTGGTTTCTTGAGGAGGGGAGCGACTCAGGACATTTTGAAGTCCCCTCTGCAGCCAGTGATCAGGGATGAGTTGATGAGGGAAGTTAGGAATGGGAGAAGGTGTCCTGAGATGGTCTGGAGAAGGGAGGAGTGGATGGGGTCGACTGGGCAGGTTGTCGGGCGGCCGGACCTCACTAGTTGCAGCATTTCATTTGGAGAGAGAGGGAAGAAAGAGGTCAAGACGTAGGGTAGTTCTGAGTGAGTGGGACCAGTGGACTCAATAGGCTGAGTGAATGAGGAGTGGATGTTGTCAACCTTATTTTCAAAGTAGTTAACAAAGTCATCCACAGAGAGGGAGGAGGGAGGGGATGGAGGATAAGATGGATAATAGTTTCCTAGGGTTAGATGCAGAGGGGTTAGCAGCAGATACATAGGAAGAGAAGGTAGAGAGGAAGGGGTGAAAGGATGATGGGTCCTCCAGATTGTAGTTTTCCTCCATTGTCGCCCAGCTACCCGCAGCCCTGTTCTGTAAGCTCGTAATGAGTAACTCAGCCACGGAGCAGGAGGGGAGGGTGAGACGGCTGGGAGGAAAGGGGACAGTGCGAGTCATAGTATGTGGAAAATGGGGAGAGTAGGGTCAAAGAGGCAGAATCAGGAGACAGGCATGAGAAGGATTTGGCAGAAGGGATCGATGATAGGATAGAAGAGGAAAGAGTAGTGGGAGGAGAGAGTGAAGCTTGCGACGACGCATGACCATCTGGGTAGGGGCTGAGTGGCTAGGGTTGGAGGAAAGAGAGACAGAAACGGAAACAAAGTAGTGATCAGAGACCTGGAGGGGGGTTTCAGTGAGATTAGTACGCAATAAGCCTCTAGTAAAGATGAGGTCAAGTTTATTGCCTGCCTTGTGAGTGGGAGGGGACTGGAAAAGGGTGAGGTCAAAATAGGCAAAGAAAGGAAAGAGAGGAAAACAAATTAATCGAAGGCAGGCGTCGGAAGGTTGAAGTCGCCAAGTACGAAGAGTGGTGAGCCATCGTCAGAAAATTTGTTTATCAAGGTGTCAAGCTCATTGAGGAACTATCTGGTGGGCGATAGATGACAACAATGTTCAGCTTGAGTGGACAAGTGACAGTGACAGAGGAGAATTCAAAGGAGAAGTTGGACAGGTGAGATAGGGAAAAATAGAATATCTCCACTTAGGAGAATGAGTAGCCCACCGCAAATACCAGATGCTTTCTGACTATGAGAGGAAACGTACTCAGATGAAGAGAGAGCAGCTGGAGTAGCAATATTCTTTGATGTGATCTACAGTGCCTTCAGAATGTATTCACCCCCTTCACCTTTTCCAAATTTTGTTGTTACAGTCTGTATTAAAAATGTATAAAATGTAGATTTTGTGTCACTAATCAACACCCATATTTTCAAATTTGATTTTTTGTTGTAGACAATTTTAGAGCTGAAATGTCTTCAGTCAATAAGTATTCAACCCTTTTGTTATTGCAAGCCTAAATAAGTTCAGGACTAAAAACGTGCTTAACAAATCACATAACAAGTTGGACTCAATAATCAATAATAGTGTTTAACATGATTTTAAATGACTACCTCATCTCTGTACCCCACACATACAAGTATATGTAAGGTCCCTTTAGTAGTGCATTTCAAGCACAGATTCAACCACAAAGACCAAGGAGGTTTTTCAATGACTCGCAAAGATGGGCACCTATTGGTAGATGTGTAAAAGTAAAAAAAGCAGACACTGAATATCCCTTTGAGCATGGTGAAGTTATTGGATGGTGTATCAATACACCCATTCACTACAAAGATACAGGCATCTTTCCTAACGTAGTTGCTGGAGAGGAAAGAAACTGATCATGAATTTTACCACTAGGGCAATGGTGATATTAAAACAGTTAGAGTTTAATGGTTGTGATATGAGAAAACTGAGGATGGATCAACAGCATTGTATTTGCTCCACAACTAAATGACAAAAGTGAAAGGAAGGAAGTCTGAACAGAAAAAAGTATTCCAAAACACGAATCCTGTTTGCAGTAAGTAATAAGTAATAAGTAATAGTGCAAAAAATGTGGCAAAGAAATGTACTTTTTTGTCCTGAATACAAAATGTTATGTTTGGGGCAAATCCAACACAACACATCACTGAGTACCACTCTTCATATTTTCAAGCACGGTGTTGGCCGCATCATGTTATGGGTATGCTTGTCATAGGCAAGAACTAGGGAGTTTTTTGTTGTTGATAATAACAAACAGAATATGGCTGTAAGCACAAGCAAAAAATAAATAAATCTGAAACCCGACCTCTTCAAAGAGTATCTTAAATAATCCCAAAGCAAGTTTTTCAGGATGAAAATGAAACAGAATGGAGCTAAGCACAGGCAAAATCCTAGATGAAAACCTGGTTCAGTCTGCTTTCCAACAGACACAGCAGGACAATAACCTAAAACACAATGCCAAATATACTCTGGAGTTGCTTATCAAGAAGACAGTGAATGTTCCTCAGTGGCCAAGTTAGTGTTGACTGAAATATACACAAAAATCTATGGCAAGACCTGAAAATGGTTGTATAGCAATGATCAATAACCAATTGGACAGAGCTTGAAGAATATTGAAAAATATAATGGACGTTGCACAATCCAGCTGTGGAATGGTCTTAGAGACTTACCCAGAAAGACTCACAGATTTAATCGCTGCCAAAAGATGCTTCTACAAAGTATTGACTCTGATGTGTGAATAATTATGTAAATGAGATATTTCTGTACTTAATTTCCCAAAGACTCCTAACATTTCTACACACACACACACACACACACACACACACACACACACACACACACTTCTATGCATCCATACACTACATAAATATTCACACACACAGACATCACAACCTCCCCCCAATCTTTCTCTCCTGCAGCCACTCTGCGCGTGCACACACACACACAAACATCAGGGCTGTGAGAAATTATGAAATCATGCTCAGCATTGATAGGAAAAAGTAATAGATCAAAGGTTGCATCCTAAATGGCACCCTATTCCCTATGGGCCCTGGTCAAAAGCAGTGCACTATATAGGGAATAGGGTGCAATTTGGGATGCAACACTGGGAGCTGAAGGATCTGGAGCTATCATACACAGGCTAGGTCAAGGCCATTGAGTCTGCCTTGGAGTACCAGATGGGTGGCGTTTGAGCTTTTGGGACTATTACATTGGTTTCATTGCTTGACAAGGCAAGCTCAATCAAGCACAGCTAAAGTGAAGTATTTTAAAGAAAGCAAATATATGTCAAACCCAGGACTGAGAAACGGGCTATATTGTTTAGCTTATGCATTCTGCTAGCCCTGGACACAATTTATAGGCTAGCCTTCCTCGTATCAGGAGGAAAAGGTCACGTTGTGTAATGTTACACACACATACATGGGGAGGAGACATTCTTTAAGATTTAAGAACTTTAGGATGAAAAGATGCCTGGTGTGTCTGATAAGTGGTATGGAATATGTTCTCAACATAGTTTCTTAGTGTGTTTTGATGAGCAGACACACACATGTATGCATGCATGTAGGCATGCACACTGTACACACACACTCAACAGCTACAGTGCCTTGCGAAAGTATTCGGCCCCCTTGAACTTTGCGACCTTTTGCCACATTTCAGGCTTCAAACATAAAGATATAAAACTGTATTTTTTTGTGAAGAATCAACAACAAGTGGGACACAATCATGAAGTGGAACGACATTTATTGGATATTTCAAACTTTTTTAACAAATCAAAAACTGAGAAATTGGGCGTGCAAAATTATTCAGCCACTTTACTTTCAGTGCAGCAAACTCTCTCCAGAAGTTCCGTGAGGATCTCTGAATGATCCAATGTTGACCTAAATGACTAATGATGATAAATACAATCCACCTGTGTGTAATCAAGTCTCCGTATAATTGCACCTGCACTGCGATAGTCTCAGAGGTCCGTCAAAAGCGCAGAGAGCATCATGAAGAACAAGGAACACACCAGGCAGGTCCGAGATACTGTTGTGAAGAAGTTTAAAGCCGGATTTGGATACAAAAAGACTTCCCAAGCTTTAAACATCCCAAGGAGCACTGTGCAAGCGATAATATTGAAATGGAAGGAGTATCAGACCACTGCAAATCTACCAAGACCTGGCCGTCCCTCTAAACGTTCAGCTCATACAAGGAGAAGACTGATCAGAGATGCAGCCAAGAGGCCCATGATCACTCTGGATGAACTGCAGAGATCTACAGCTGAGGTGGGAGACTCTGTCCATAGGACAACAATCAGTCGTATATTGCACAAATCTGGCCTCTATGGAAGAGTGGCAAGAAGAAAGCCATTTCTTAAAGATATCCATAAAAAGTGTCGTTTAAAGTTTGCCACAAGCCACCTGGGAGACACACCAAACATGTGGAAGAAGGTGCTCTGGTCAGATGAAACCAAAATTGAACTTTTTGGCAACAATGCAAAACGTTATGTTTGGCGTAAAAGCAACATAGCTCCTCACCCTGAACACATCATCCCCACTGTCAAACATGGTGGTGGCAGCATCATGGTTTGGGCCTGCTTTTCTTCAGCAGGGACAGGGAAGATGGTTAAAATTGATGGGAAGATGGATGGAGCCAAATACAGGACCATTCTGGAAGAAAACCTGATGGAGTCTGCAAAAGACCTGAGACTGGGACGGAGATTTGTCTTCCAACAAGACAATGATCCAAAACATAAAGCAAAATCTACAATGGAATGGTTCAAAAATAAACATATCCAGGTGTTAGAATGGCCAAGTCAAAGTCCAGACCTGAATCCAATCGAGAATCTGTGGAAAGAACTGAAAACTGGTGTTCACAAATGTTCTCCCTCCAACCTCACTGAGCTCGAGCTGTTTTGCAAGGAGGAATGGGAAAACATTTCAGTCTCTCGATGTGCAAAACTGATAGAGACATACCCCAAGCGACTTACAGCTGTAATCGCAGCAAAAGGTGGCGCAACAAAGTATTAACTTAAGGGGGCTGAATAATTTTGCACGCCCAATTTTTCAGTTTTTGATTTGTTAAAAAAGTTTGAAATATCCAATAAATGTCGGTCCACTTCATGATGTGTCCCACTTGTTGTTGATTCTTCACAAAAAAATACAGTTTTATATCTTTATGTTTGAAGCCTGAAATGTGGCAAAAGGTCACAAAGTTCAAGGGGGCCGAATACTTTCGCAAGGCACTGTAGTTTATTAGGTACATCCCCCCGTTCACGTAAATGGTTCGCGCCTACAGACAGTGAGTCACATGGCCATGGCTTGTTAAATAAAGCAGGCAGACAGGCATCAAGGCATTCAGTTACAGTTCGATTAAACATTAGAATGGTCATAATGAGTGACCTAAGCGACTTTGAGCGTGGTATGATCTAAGCGTGGTATGATTTAAGCCAGCAGCATACCACCCTGCATACCACTGCTGGCTTGCTTCTGAAGCTAGGCAGGGTTTGTCCTGGTCAGTCCCTAGATGGGGGACCAGATGCTGCTGGAAGTGATGTTGGAGGGCCAGTAGGAGGCACTCTTTCCTCAGGTCTAAAAAATATCCCAATGCCCCAGGGCAATGATTGGGGACACTGCCCTGTGTACGGTGCTGTCTTTCGGATGGGACGTTAAATGGGTGTCCTGACTCTCTGAGGTCATTAAAAGATCCCATGACACTTATCGTAAGAATAGGGGTGTTAACCCCGGTGTCCTGGCTAAATTCCCAATCTGGCCCTCAAAAAACCATCACGGTCACCTAATAATCCCCAGTTTACAATTGGCTCATTCATCCCGCTCCTTTCCCGTGTAACTATTCCCCAGGTCGTTGTTGTAAATGAGAATGTGTTCTCAGTCAACTTACCTGGTAAAATAACGTAAAAATTATCATTGGTACCAGGCGTGCCGGATCCAGTATTTCAGAAACGTCCGGCCTCCTGGGCTTTCCACGCACGACAGTGTCTAGGGTTTACCGAGAATGGTGAGACAAACAAAAATCATCCAGTCAGCGGCAGTCCTGTGGGCAAACACAGCTCGTTGATGAGAGAGGTTGAAGGAGAATGGAAAGAATCGTGCAAGCTAACAGGCGGGACACAAACAGACAAATAACAGCGCAGTACAACAGTGGTCATGGATTGGCTATTGCAGTAGACGACCACACCAGTTTCAGGATGTTGCCCTCTTTGGGGATAGCGAGTACCATCCTCCTCTCTCTGCACCATCCCCCTCTCTCTCACCCCATACCAACAGGCTATGTTAGGCAGGTCATAAATTCTGCCCGCTAATTAGTGAACCTCCACCCATAAATGGATTGATCTCTGACCTTAGCAGCGATTCCTACCCTAATTATGCCATTAGCGGAAAAACAGCAGACAACAACACTTTCCAAAATCAACCATAGGGAGCAGGCCTAGTAAAGGTTCTCTCCAGTCTAGCCCTGATGTCTTGCCATCTGAGATTGGCATTGGTCCAATACCGCAGTGAAAAATTGAAGCACGAGCAGGTAACGGTAGACATAAAGGGACAGGTGGAGAGAACCGGGAAACAAATGCAGAAAAGGGAAGAATTCTGCTAGCTATGGAACTGCGCTTGAAAACTGAACAATTAAATGTAATTGCAAAAACGTATGACGATGAACAAGCACAAGCTCTTCAACAAAATCGTCTTTCACAGGAACAAAATCATATGCTACAGGAACAACTTGATTTAGCCAAAACTAAATACAATGATGTCCACGCCAAACTAGATAAATCTGAAGAGTCATCTACAAACAGGAGCACTCAACTTGATAACATGCATGCAGTTTAGTTAAACCTTACTCAAAGTAACACGGTTCTACTCAAAATGCTGCAGACCAAAGACGATCAGTTAATAAACACAATGACAAAGTTGGATGACAAATCAGCAGAACTCATTGAAGTAGCTGACCAAATTAATGATGAGAGAACTCAGGTGATGAAGATGGAAATATTGATTTCTAAGCAAGCAGAGGAAATCTCATCACTGAATCTCTCGCTCTGAACTCAAGACCTCTATCTGCAAACCATGACAGACAAGTTTGTGACCGATAGGTGCAAGAGTGACACTTACGTGTCCAAAATCAGTACTCTAAGCGCTCAAGTGGACTCTGCAACGCAGCAGAATACCACCCTTAGATACCATCTGGAGGAAGTCCAGAATGGTCACGCTCTACAGCGTGACTACCAATCCAAGCAACCGGAGCCCTGTACTCATAGGAGTAAAGACAATAGGTTTCAGACCTTGCCTCCATCATGTGTCCCTCAGTCTTCTCCTCTTGGCCATTCGGCACTGAGTAATATGGCGCCTCTTGGCCAACAACAACGCTTGGCTTCTCCTCTTGGCCTTTCGACCCCAATTTCCCCACAGGAGGAAGCCAACCTTCTCCGCCCGCTTGGCGAGGAATACCTTGACAAACTCGTCAAGAATTTCCCCACCTTTGACCCCGTTCCAGGTCAGCCAAACGATACTGAGACGTTTCTAGCTGACATAGAGGACGCGTTGGATGGCTACCCGAACACTACGGGTTCTGGCAGGGTTTACCTGTTGAAGCGAACGTCTGGCTAACACCGTCAAACAAGGTCGGAACGAACACCCACAAGTGTACTATCATAGGCTTCATTCAGCTTACTTTGGCTACTCACTGAAACAGGAATGGAAGAGCTGTTACCATTCAAACAAATGTTTCTGTTGAACATGTATCCAACCTTCATTACCTACTTGGGCCCTGCAGCCCACGTTGGCTTGCTATCTTACAACTCAGAGAGCTTGCAAGCACAGCTTTTGAGGCATCAAAAGTTCACAACGCTAAGAGCCCTGACCACTCGGTTTTGAAGTTTGACCAGAAGCACTCACTCCAGTTAGAGGGTGCATTATCAGGTATTGGAGCATTGATAAATGATGCACAACAACGGTTTCTACCACGAAAAGATGATTCCAATAACCTCCGCAGTCGAAATAACTGTGAGGTAAGTCACCATCAAAACGACTACAGCTACAATCGACCTGTTCACTACGTTCCTGCATCCAACCCACACAAAGTGTCAGAGCACAAGGGTAACAAAGGGTTGAAGGATGATCAAAACGTAGACCAATGTTTTCCAGAAGTTCCACTACGTGAAGAACTAAAGCGAGAACAATTTGAGAAAAGGGTAAAAGATAAGTCAAAAGGACTAGACGGGGAAATGCTAGACACCAGGTCTGCAGGAATTAACACCCATAGCAAGGGCGTTAAAGTATACATTTCTCCCGCTCTCATTCGAGACCCTATCCAGGGCCCGCTTGATCAAGAAACAAGCCCACGGGCTTTGTCTATAGTCTCTGATACAAAAGTTGCGAAGAAAAAGGTCAAACGCTTCGTTAAAGCCAAGCCCACTCAAAATCTGAAAGTCGATCTGCTTCCACCTTGAACAGAAATGGCACATCACGTCGTTGCGAACGACCACTCCACTTTGTGAGGAATATGTCCAGATTCAGCTGTCTCTGTGAATGAGCAATTTCCATCCTCCTTGAAGTCGTGCAATACGGTAGTTGAGATGAACTTCTCTTGCCCTTCGGACACTTCCGCAAACACTGCGGCCGTCTCAGCAAGAAAAACATTGATGCGTGGAGTATACTCTGCTTCCGATGATACATCTTCTGCTTTGTTGGGGACTATCACCCCTTACAATAACACTAATGGCGTCAGTCCAGCATCTGACCCGATGACTCCTACTGGTGAAACACTTTGTGATATCACAGACTGAAATCCTCGTCTCAGTTCGCAGGTACTGAAGAGGTTGCCACACACGGATGCGGTGGTGACGGACAGGCCTCGACAGCCACTGAGCATTTTGAAGCACAAACACCAGGAGATTTGGTTGAAAGGTTACCGCCATTCTCATAACAACGCAGCAGCTGACAACTCATACATAGGGTCCGACCTTTTCGTTTGCGCCTCGGACACCAACACCACCCCGCTGGTGGGGGGGTCCCGAGACACAAAGGGGGGAACAGTAGCCCAGACACATGATGAGCCTAATCAAGGCCGGTGGGCGGGTCGAGACTATGGACAACACCATGCAAGGCCACCACAGCATAAATCAAATCTAGTTGTAAACTTCCCTATGAGAACAGTGAGGAGCAGACAGGCCCTGAGACGGGGATTATCTTAGAACACATCTTAGATAGTACTGAGGTGTTCCACACTGGTCATAAAAGAAGTCCAGTGGACTTGTCCACCTCCAAAACAAATGGCAACAATAATCATTCCTTGCCATGTGTAGGTTCAACTACAATAGAACTCGTAAAATGCTCCAATCATGTGTTCCGGTAGAATAATATTTCAGAACAAATCGCTAGGATAACTGGTCCCCTTGAGTACCAGTACCAATACCAGCAACAGTCAGTCCAGCTACAATCAGTAAGAAGGTTAGAGACCTAACCAATCAAATTACCCTTGACAACAGCAACATAGTAGTTAGGAGTCACTCAGAGTGCAACACGGGGAAGGGAATCTCCAGTGCACTCTTCCAATGGTTAACACACATATCACTAATCAATAGAATCCTTAATTCAGGAGGAAAATTATTAGAAGTCATTAAGCATGATCACACCACGTACGACCGGTCCAATACTTAAAGAGTACTTCCGTCGTGAGGTTAGCTCCTTCGTGGATAACATAGCTATGAAATGGACTTCTTCATACCTATCACCACTACAATAGTGGAAGACACAGTGACTAGTAGTAAAACCACTATAGACTTCCTCGACACCAATTCCGACTGACCTCCAGGCATTGACCTAAAAATTTCCTGACTACGTCAGACTCATTCTGAACAAGTTGTAATCTTCCAGGATACTCGGTTTTCTTCCCTTGACATGCGCACTTGTGTAAGTATAAACATACATGCACAACGAAACATCCGATTAGGATTTATGCTACGAGCAAAATACCAGCCTTAGTAAAGTTGAACATTTACTTTGAGGCCGTTGACTCAGCTACAGTACTCACCAGTTTTCTTCCCAGAATTCCATAGGTCATCCCTGTAGACTGCCCAAAACTAGTGCCTTATAGTTATAAACTTAGGATAGTGCTTAAGCAACACACCAAGTAGGAAAACCCTAGATATGGCATTAGAGACAATGCCACGATAGTCATTTTGCCAGGACATTGGACGTATATAGAATACAGTCCAATTAGATGATTTTTTTGTGTGAGAACTATATTTTGTATATCTTTTATTCATTCCTTTTCAGTTCAGCTCCTTTGACACTTAGGAAGTAATAGAGACATAAACAAAGTCCCCGTACAACCATCACTTAGTGCCACAACGCTGCTCATTGGGGAACAAATGTAATTAAATATATTTCATGAGTGTGTGTGAGTTGTTAACATCTGCCTAAGTTACTGCCCAGATCTTCCAGTCTGGACGACCATCAGATGACGGGTCCGGAACGGTGATCCCAAATCCGGACACCCACTGCCCATCCTTGTGGTGGCATGCCCCGCATGCCTATCAAGGTAAACCACCAGAGGGGGGGACCGCAATGGCGATCACCAACCAGGACATCTCCTGGACATTCCTGTGGTACTTTCCAGCTTCCAGGGAACCTACCAATGTAAACCACTAGAGGGGACCGCAACGGCGATCACCAACCAGACATCAACTGCGCATCCTTGTGGTGGAATGCTCCGCTTTCAGAGAGCCTACCATGTTCAATCACCAGAGGGGACTGCAACGATGATCTACAAACAGGACATCACATGGTCATTAATTTTTATGTTGATTTGTAAATTGCAGGATAAACAAGATCCAAACCACCAGGGGGGGAATGTCATGACGTTGTCCTCTTTGGGTATAGCGAGTACTATCACCCTCTCTCTGCACCCCCTCTCCTCTCTCTCACCACCTACCAACAGGCTCTGTTAGGCTGGTCATAAATTCCTTGAGGAGTTCTGTCCTCATGGCCAGAGTATAAGAGAGAGTGAGTTTTCATAGGGAGAACAAAGGAACTTCTTCCACATCACAGAACTTAAGAACTGAACAATATTCATGTTCTGGAAAATGTATAAACGGTCGGTGAAGTAGCCAGCTACGAACTGGTCCGTTTTGTACAATTTTGTGAAACTCGTGAGAGACAATACAGCCACATTACCATAACTCTGTTTATACAAGAGTCTCCATTGTGAGGCTTGCATCTAATTGTTGTATAAAATGAATGAGTAAAGATTAAACTATTTGTGAAATTATGTCATGTGATTTTAAACTGCTTAATGAAGGAAAATCCAATTCCCTTTGGAGTTTAACTAAATCATTGGCCCGCCCCATGAGCACAGATATTGATCTGGCATCATGGGACAGCCCCTTTCTACATTTACGACTATAACCCCACCTGAAGGAATTGCCTTTAGACCAGCTTACTTCGATAACCACGAGAGGGCTAAGGTTTCAGACCAGCTTACCACAAGAGGGCTAAGGTTTGAGGAGAGACCTGAATCTTTTAACCATACCACGTGGTTAAACTCTGAGACTATCGATCTGACAGAATAAGAGCTACTCTTCGATACTAATTATTAGTCTGCAGCTAGAAATGATGTACCCGTGAATGCGAGGACCGACACAGCTGAAACTTCTATTCTATAACATTATTGCTGAATGTTACTCTGAACTATCCATTCTAACCACGGCAGCGAGAGAGAGAGAAGGCGGACAAACTCTCCAACAGAAACAAACTTTCCAACAGAGATCACAACGACACACTGAGCATAAATATATATATTGATTGCAATTATTCCCGAATGAGTGAGCATTCATGTGCAAAGGATTAGCATTTAAATTGTTAGAATTATCAAGTGTGTAGTGATTAATTTGCGTAATTCCCGCTTTTCTCAGTCTACACCGACTTCCCAAGCCGCAATGCCGGTTTAGCCCACTAGGGCACATCCCCTATAATTTCCTTATAACCATATCTACTTTGTTTGTTTGTTTGTTTGTATGTGCATTTCTATGATTATTCAGTTAGTTAATAAATAAATTATTGAGACAATTGATGTATGGAGGATTCATAGTGAAGACTGGGTTTGTGCAGATAACCAACAATTTACGACGTTTGGAATGAGACTAATGTGAGGTAAAGAATAATTCATTAATTAGAAGACTAATTGATCAGATATTAAAATATCTGCAAATTATATTAGGGAAATTATAACTTTGTAATCTGAATATTTTCCTTGGTGCCCCAACTTCCTAGTTAATTACATTTACCTGATTAGTTAATCATTACAGAGAATTGATTTGATAAACTAACAGACTTCAGTTTAATGATGCCAAAGACACGACACCGGGTTCCACTACTATCAACTAAAAACAAGTATAAGCAGTTCCAATGGGCACACGGTCACCAACACTGGACAACTGAGGAGTGGAAAAACATTGCCTGGAACAACAGCGAGCTCAGTTTACTTGAGTGGCCTGGTCAGTCCCCAGACCTTAACCCAATAGAGCGTCTTTGGTATGTGATGGAAGGGGATGTTCGCAGCATGAATGCACCGCCATCCAATCTGCAGCAACTGCGTGATGCCATCGTGTCAGCATGGAACGTTTCTGACACCTTGTAGAATGCCCAGAATAAGTCAGGCTGTTCTGGAAGCAAAGGGGGGTCCAACCCGGTACCAGATGGGTGTACCTAATAAACTCACCGGTGAGTGTACATGCACACTGACACGCGCACACACACAGTTTCCAAAAGTTTGCAACTATAATCACACTGAAAACATCTTTAACTACTGCAGAATTCCAGCCCAGTCCATCCCAAAACCACCAGTTCACATTGACCCCCCCCCCCCCCCCCCAGCCATTACCTTGCACTGATGACAATATGCACTGATGATCCAAGCCACTGAACTGTGTCATTCACCACAGGCCAAATAGCCGGATAGGTCCAAATTACCAGAGATCAACATATGTGCATAATACTGATGATTCCCTCCACAATCCTTCCTGGACCCGACTCAAGTCAGTCAAGTGGCAGTGGGTGAAAGATTTATTTACTGCCCAATGGATCGCTTGGAGACATCCCCTGCTTGGGTGCGGGGTGTGCTGGATACTTCCAGAGTGTGTGTGTGTGTCTGTGTGTGTGTCAGAATAAGTTTTTGTGGCTGGTTTGGATAAAGAAAACAATGTACATTACCGTTCCAAAGTTTGGGGTCACTTCGAAATGCCCTTATTCTTTTAAGAAAAGGCAATTTTTTGTCCATTAAAATAACATAAAATTGATCAGAAATACAGTGTAGACATTGTTAATGTTGTAAAAGACTTTTGTAGCTGAAAACGGATGATGTTCTATGGAATATTTACATTATCAGCAACCATCATTCCTGTGTTCCAATGGCACGTTGTGTTAGCTAATCCAAGTTTATAATTTTAAAAGGCTAATTGATCATTAGAAAACCCTTTTGCAATTATGTTAGCACATCTGAAAACTGTTGTTCTGATTAAAGAAGCAATAAAACTGTCTTTCTTTAGACTGGTTGAGTATCTGGAGTATCAGCATTTGTGGGTTCGAGTACAGGCTCAAAATGGCCAGAAACAAAGAACTTCTGAAACTCGACAGTCTATTCTCGTTCTGAAAAATGAAGTCTATTCCATGCGAGAAATTGCCAAGAAAGCGAGGTCTCGTACAACGCTGTGTATTACTCCCTTCACAGAACAGCTCAAACTGGTTCTAATCAGAATAGAAAGAGGAGTGGGAGGCCCCGGTGCACAACTGAGCAAGAGGACAAGTACATTAGAGTGTCTAGTTTGAGAAACAGACGCCTCACAAGTCCTCAACTGGCAGCTTAATTAAAAAGTACCCGCAAAACACTAGTCTCAACGTCAACAGTGAAGAGGCGACTCCGGCATGCTGGCCTTCTAGGCAGAGTTGCAAAGAAAAAGCCATATCTCAGACTGGCCAATAAAAAGAAAAGATTAAGATGGGCAAAAGAACACAGACACTGGACAGAGGAACTTTGCCTAGAAGGTCAGTATCCCGGAGTCGCCTCTTCACTGTTGACGTTGAGACTGGTGTTTTGCGGGTACTATTTAATGGAGCTGCCAGTTGAGGACTTGTGAGGCGCCTATGTAGATATTCCATAAAAAATCTGCCATTTCCAGCTACAATAGTCATTTACAACATTAACAATGTAGACATTGTCTTCCTGACAGAGAAGCTTGCTCATCGTGCTACATTTTAGTATGGTAACACAATTTAGTGACTGTATATAGTTTTGATATTTAAATTGTTTCAAGTTCACTACTTAAATGACAGAGGAGTATATTTCTTGCTCATTGGGCTTAATTCCAAGCAAAGTCCATATTCTGACCAGGCTACATTGGGGAGATGGTGATTCATTGTCCAAAAATTCCAAACCATCAGAAACACTTTTAGAAGTCACGGCAACTGTGTGTGTGTGTAAGTCTGCCTGTGTGTGCTAGTGTGTGACAGACCACATTCCAATGAAGTGTGTGAGATCAGTGTTTAGATTACAGCAAGACCAGAGTATGAGGTAGATGTCTCGAAGTGGCACCATAGCAACAAAAAAACTAAAATAGCATGAAAATGTATCCACTCACTCTTGTACATTGCTTTGGATATGAGCTTCTGCTAAATTACTAAAATGTAAATGTAACCCCTGCTTTATGGAGATCCTCTTCCCCATGCTACAAAATCAATCCCCTTATCTCTTCTCCTTTTCTATACCCCTCCTCACCCTCTCTTCTCCTCTCTGTTCTTCCACAATAACCCTCTCCTTTCTTTCCTTTTTTCAATCTCTCTTCTCCTTTTCTATACCCCTCCTCTCCTTACCCTCTCTTCTCCTCTCTGTTCTTCCACAATAACCCTCTCATTTCTTTCCTTTTTTCAATCTCTCTTCTCCTTTTCTATACCCCTCCTCTCCTTACCCTCTCTTCTCCTCTCTGTTCTTCCACAATAACCCTCTCCTTTCTTTCCTTTTTTCAATCTCTCTTCTCCTTTTCTATACCCCTCCTCTCCTTACCCTCTCTTCTCCTCTCTGTTCTTCCACAATAACCCTCTCCTTTCTTTCCTTTTTTTCAATCTCTCTTCTCCTTTTCTTGCCCTCCATTCAGTTCCTCTTCTCATGTGACCTTCTGTAGACGTATGGAGGTATGATGAGGGCCATCTGTTAAACCAGTGTTCCTCAACACGTTCTGTACCAGGTACAGACGAGCTATGGTCCTCCTCAGGGACTCGGTGGATTAAAGGACTGACTGAATCTTTTAGTTATGATTTGATGGACCACTTCTGAGCAGCTGACCTGGACTTAAGCAGCTGACCTGGACTTAAGAAACACAATTTTCTTTAGCAGTCAGAAATGTTCATGGGTTGGATGGAAACTATTGTCCTTCAAGAGAATAGTTGTACTATCTGATACCACACTGTACTAACTATGAACTGTACTAATCACTGTATAGCAAGTGAGTCAATATTCTGCAAAAATATAATTTGAATGCCAATGTATTCGTTAGCTGACAAAGTCACGAAAACGATGTGCGCGATCCAATAGTGAAGAAGTCAGTGTGTTGTTGTAATTCTGGAGCATAGTAAGTAACCAACACAAGAACTTAACAAAAACAATTCCCCAGCGCTACTCTGAGCTCTCAGTGTACCTTGATTTGAAAAATGTACTTTGCAAGAAATGACTGAAACACATAGCTGCATAAATTTACATTTAAAAATCAAGGTCAGAATATTTCTTCTTAAAACAGCTCAGGTAATATATCAATTTCTTGCCAAGCAACACGTTCCCCTGCATACGACCTCTGAAATCACAAACAACAGACAGCATTTCAACCCTTGGGCAGATCGTGAGACTGATCTTAAGTCGCAGGCAGGGCTTCGTCATCACACGACCGTGAGTCCGACTCACCTCAGCTACATTAACTATTCTTTCAATTCTGTCTTCATCACATAAGCAAACTTCCTGGATTCCTTAGGACTCCTTGTGTCTCAAGGCCATAGATGGGTTAGCTGACAAAGTCACAAAAACGATGTGCGCGATCCAATAGGGAAGAAGTCAGTGTGTTGTTGTGATTCTGGATGGTCAGATGGCAGCTTCTTGTCATTTTTGCTAGCTATGTGGGGAATCGTCGGTGGCTTGTTTCAGCTAAAAAAATGTATCTTGTTCTTGATAACATGTCTTGTTTTGAGGTGTTTTGAATGATGTCATGTCTATGCTAATATGGCAAAAATTCGCTAGCTAGCTAACCAACAAATGTAACAATGTATTTGAGAGACAACAAGTGTTCATTGTTCAAATTAATTTATGTTTTCAATAAACATTGGAGAGAAAATATAGTTTACATGTTGTCAACAATCTAAGCCAAACCCGTCTGTTTTGCCCCATAGTTGCGCACGTGTCGGTTTTGTTGCTAAACAACCAACCAGTCAAAAAAAGTTTTTATGTCTCTAAAAACTCTTTCATAAAAGAAAGAGGGAAGGAAGGATGAGAACGAGGGAGGGGAGTGCTGACAGCCGAGAGATGGGCTTTGATCATGATTGATATCTACAACATTTAGCGTTCACACAAGACACACTCCTCCGCACACACACTCCTGCGCGCGCACACTCCTCCGCGCGCACACTCCTCCGCGCGCACACTCCTCCGCGCGCACACTCCTCCGCGCGCACACTCCTCCGCGCGCACACTCCTCCGCGCGCACACTCCTCCGCGCGCACACTCCTCCGCACGCACACTCCTCCGCACGCACACTCCTCCGCACGCACACTCCTCCGCACGCACACTCCTCCGCACGCACACTCCTCCGCACACACACTCCTCCGCACACACACTCCTCCGCACACACACTCCTCCGCACACACACTCCTCCGCACACACACTCCTCCACACACACACTCCTCCACACACATACTTCCAGGGGACACAGACGTAACTGTGTGACGCACACAGCCCTGAAAACACCCAACACACTCACAGCAGAACCCATAATCTAAATCTCAAACTTTTCAAACTATATTCAAAGAGGTTACATTTCAAAATAGAGCTTAAGGACTTAACCATTTAACATTTCTTTGGTGACATTGCCATCTGATTGTGTCCAATTGATCTGTTCAACTGCTAATAATGTGGTTTGGCATGGTATCCAGCTGTAAGGCTTGTTTAGCATTCACTGGATTTAATGAGGACAACAGTGACATGTACTTCCCCTGCACTGCAGATGGACTGACATCATCATCATCATCCTCATCATGTGCTGAGGCGGTCTTAATGTGAACACTGTAATCATCAGCTGCTGCAGCAGCATCATCAGCCCCAATGGTATAGTGGTGGAGGTACAGCAGTCATGGTCTAGTCATGGTGCTATCATCAACGCTCACATAACCATGTTTGTTCTTGTCATGGGTCAAGATGAAGGCAACGAAGGCTACCTTATGCGTTGACTATCCACTGAAGAGTGCAGCTTGGGGGAGATTTGTACCCAATTGTAAGCTAGCTTGATTGTATGGTACAAGGGTAAATTACATGACTTTTCATCCAATCTCAATCAAACTTGATAGTAAGAAATGGTTGCATAACCACTCCAAACTTAACCTCTTCCTGTACCCGTGGAGAAGAGAAGAAAACATGACGAATCCCACAGCCTTGTTGTCGTGCCTCTGTCTGTTTCAGTCAGTATGACTAACACTAACCAATGCAGGGACGTTGGCCTGCGCCCAGGGTGCCATTTGAGATTGGCACAGTCAGTGGCATGTTCACGAGCTGAGTTTGACACGGGGTGAAAAACATTCAACAACTCTGATTGAAGCAGGATGCTGCTTGAAGCGCACGGTGCCGCACATCTCCCTGCCACCAGGGTGGTAATAATACATCTCCACAAAGAAGATGAATAAGCGTGATTTAGAATAATGAGGTATTAGGGGATATTATGCCTCCTGAGAACAGAGGGAAAATACCAAATGACTTTGGTTGGTGCTGCCTGCCTCCTAGCCTCCTTCTCCCCTTCAACCACCCAACTCTATGAAAAACTCACCTGCTGTACTCACAACTGTACAATTAGACTTTTCCTCACAGCAAGTTCCTTGTCAAACTAATCTGTGTGGGGCTCACTGTGCAGAATAATTGTTTGTAAAAGCTTTGCTTGTTTTGAACGGCCGATACGCTGTTTCCAGCTCTGACATGAGATCAAATGGACGAGAATTCAAAGGAAAACAGAAGAGCGCTTTCTCCGAACAAAGAGAACAAATTTGACACATGCCGGTCTCTTTGAGTTGGAGGTAATGGAGTGGGAAGACAATAGAAATGGGAAATCCGTGTGCCAGGGAAGTGTGGAGAGCAGCACCGAGCAGGATCTAGGCCAATAGAGAATACTGTAGTCTGACCTGAAACCAACTCTCAACCTCATCGGGACAAATGACATGACAGCAAAAATAGATTGGGGTTTGGCACCGGAATTGGACCGGAATCGGACAACTGTGTTTGAGAGTACGGACGGATGCATTTGGGTTTGGGACTGTATAGGGACTATATTGTGTTTTGATATGGCTACTGGGTATGGGATGAACCCTTGGATCAACCACAATACTAGGAAGTCACAATATAGCAAACCTGGTCCAGAAATGCTATGAAATTGGCCAGTAATTCCCTATAGTACAGTAGCACTGTGGAGCTTTGTCAATGACAGCCAAAATGGTGGTGAATTGTTGTGTCTAAGCCTAAACTCAGTGGAGATTCAGATTATTCATATGGATATGATCCATTCAGGAAGTAATATGTTGCTGATTGTGAGGTACTTGACTGACCTGACACATGGAAAAGGCTAGTTGACCCTTTACTCTTATCATCAATAATAAGCGGGGACTGTGAAGCAGCACAAACATTGGCATAGACACAAATGCGTACACACACACACACACACACACACACACAGTTGAAGTAGGAAGTTGACATTCAATGACTCCAACCTAAGTGTAACTCGTTTTCAACCACTCCACAAATTTCTTGTTAACAAACTATATTTTTGGCAAGTCGGTTAGGACATCTACTTTGTGCATGATACAAGTCATTTTTCCAACAATTGTTTACAGACAGATTATTTCACTTATAATTCACTGTATCACAATTCCAGTGGGTCAGAAGTTTACATACACTAAGTTGACTGTGCCTTTAAACAGCCTGGAAAATTCCAGGAAATTATGTCATGGCTTTGGAAGCTTCTGATAGGCTAATTGACATCATTTGAGTCAATTGGAGCTGTACCTGCGGATGTATTTCAAGTCCTACCTTCAAACGCCTCTTTGCTTGACATCATGGGAAAATCAAAAGAAATCAGCCATGACCTCAAAAAGAAATTGTGCACCGCCACAAGTCTGGTTCATCCTTGGGAGCAATTTCCAAATGCCTGAATATACCACGTTCATCTGTACAAACAATAGTACGCAACTATAAACACCATGGGACCACGCAACCATCATACCGCTCAGGAAGGAGACGTGTTCTGTCTCCTAGAGATGAATGTACTTTGGTGCAAAAAGTGCAAATCAATCCCAGAACAACAGCAAAGGACCTTGTGAAGATGTTGGAGGAAACAGGTACAAAGTATCTATATCCACAGTAAAATGAGTCCTATATCGACATAACCTGAAAGGCTGTGTCACGTTCTGACCTTTAGTTCCTTTATTATGTCTTTGTGTTAGCTTGGTCAGGGCGTGAGTTGGGGTGGGTAGTCTATGTTCTTTCTTCTATGTAGTATTTATGTGTTTGGCCTGGTATGGTTCTCAATCAGAGACAGGTGTCGTTTGTTGTCTCTGATTGAGAATCATACTTAGGTAGCCTGTTTTCCCCATTTTAGTTGTGGGTGATTGTTTCTGTCTCTGTGTCTTTACCAGACAGAACTGTTTCGTTTTCGTTCGTTCTCCTTGTTATTTTGTTTTTGGTGTTCAATGTTAATAAATTATCAACATGGACACGTACCACGCTGCATATTGGTCCGATCCTTCATACTCCTCGTCAGAGGAAGACTAATATCGTTACAGGCCGCTCAGCAAGGAAGAAGCCACTGCTCCAAAACCTCCATAAAAAAGCCAGATTACGGTTTGCAACTGCACATGACGACAAAGATTGTACTTTTTGGAGAAATGTCCTCTGGTCTGATGAAACAAAAATATAACTGTTTGGCCATAATGACCGTCGTTGTGTTTGGAGGGGAAAGGGGAGGCTTGCAAGCCAAAGAACCCCATCCCAACCGTGAAGTACGGGGGTGGCAGCACCATGTTGTGAGGGTGCGTTGTTGCAGGAGGGACTGGTGCACTTCACAAAATAGATGGCATCATAAGGAGAGAAAATGATGTGGATATATGGAAGCAACATCTCAAGACATCAGTCAGGAAGTTAAAGCTTGGTTGTGGAAAAATTGCACAAGGACAACAAAGTCAAGGTTTTGGAGTGGCCATCACCAAGCCCGGACCTCAATCCTATAGAAAACTTTTGGGCAGAACTGAAAAAGCTCGTGCGAGCAAGGAGGCCTACAAACCTGACTCAGTTACACCAGCTCTGTCAGGAGGAATGGGCCAAAATTCACCCAACTTATTGTGGGAAGCTTGTGGAAGGCTACCCAAAACGTTTGACCCAAGTTAAATTTAAAGGCAATGCTACCAAATACTAATTGAGTGTATGTACACTTCTGACCCACTGGGAATGTGATGAAAGAAATAAAAGCTGTGTCACGACTTCTACCGAAGTCGGTCCCTCTCCTTGTTCGGGCGGCGTTCGGCGGTCAGCGTCTCCGGCCTTCTAACCATTGCTGATCTACCTTTCATTTTCCATTTGTTTTGTCTTGTCTTCCCACACCTGGATCCAGTTCCATAATTACCTGTTGTGTATTTAACCTTCTGTTTCCTTGTCTGGAATTGTTTATTGTGAGTGCTTGTGCACGTTATGTCTGGTGTTTTGTGCCATTGTATATATTCACAGTGATTTTTATCATTAAACTGTGCCGTTGTAACACAGTCTTTGCTCTCCTGCACCTGACTTCTCTACTGCCAGTACGCACACCTTACAAGCTGAAATAAATCACTCTCTACCATTATTCTGATGTTTCACATTCTTAAAATAAAGTGGTGATCCTAACTGACCTAAGACAGGGAATTTTTACTAGGATTAAACATCAGGAATTGTGAACCTGAGTTTAAATGTATTTGACTAAGGTGTATGTAAACTTCTGACTTCAGGTGTACGCACTATACATATACATGGATTTAGTACTGTAGATATGTGGTAGTGGTGGAGTATGGGCCTGAGGGCACACAGTGTGTTGTGAAATCTGTGAATGTATTGTAATGTTTTAAAAATTGTGTAAACTGCCTTAATTTTGCTGGACCCCAGGAAGAGTAGCTGCTGTTTTGGCAGCAGCTAATTGGGATCTATAATAAATACAAATACAGTTAATTAATGTTTGGAGTGGAACAAAACAAAGCAAATCCTGCCTCACTGACATTCATGGATCCTCTCCCTAGTCCCACTTTATGGGAATACTCTCTTAGTGCTCACAGTTCTGCTTTTGTCTTCTACGCCAGCGTCCAGCCCTGCCCTTCCCTTCCTCTTCTTTCTATTCTCCTCTGTCTGCCTCGACACTCTCTCCTTCACCCATCCACTCATCACCCCCTTCTCTCTTCTCCTCTCTACCCCTCCTCTGTCTGCTTCCCCTCTCTCCTTCATCCATCCACTCATCACCCCCTTCTCTCTTCTCCTCTCTACCCCTCTGTCTGCTTCCCCTCTCTCCTTCACCCATCCACTCATCACCCCCTTCTCTCTTCTCCTCTCTAACTCCCCTCTCTCTAGCCCTTCCTGTCCTCCAACTTCTCTCTGTATGGTGAGTTATAGGGCCATGGATCTGCCTGTTTTCAGGCCACAGCACTTCTGCTTGACCCGCTGGCCTTCCTTTATTAGACCCACCCCACCACTGTAAATTTGACCAGACCAAATCCCTACTAATGTTTGATTCATACCTCGAAGCAAAGGTCAAGTTATCCTCTCCTCAATAATTCAAGACAGCTGCTTTTCTAAAAAACCCAGGACACATATTAGCAGGGGTGGAATAGAAGCCAAAGACACTCAATAAGCCACCTACTCAAGAACTGCCTATGCTTCTGTTTTTTCTCTCTCTGCACATTTCCTGGCAGCCCTTCAGTTGAAACAAAACCACCAGTCATAGTCTGTGCTGCATTGCAGTCCAGAGCCCAACTCCCGGAGAGAAAGCTGAGTAGAGGTGGGGTGTGACTGAAAGTAAGAAAATAACAGTGGTATGGGAGCAGTTTGTCTGTGTGTGAGAGTACATGTGCACACGCATGTGTATCCATGTGCTCATGTGTGTGTGTTGAGCGATTTATGGCGTACACTGAACGCAGAGGAGAGCCCATGCAGTGGAGCCCATTGCAGCTGGCGACAGGACGATGGAGTGTGAAAGAGAGGCTTGACTCTCTGCCAGGTTAGTGCTGTCTCATGTACACCGCGATTAATGCCTAGCCCTATGGTACACAGCAGGCAACACAGTATGGAGGGAACGGATACTGGGGGCTTGGTCTCATTCAAAATACAGGCACATCATAGTGTTTGGTGTCAGACAACCTAAGCAAGGACAGCAGGTAGCTTAGCGGTTAAGATCGTTGGGCCAGTAACCGAAAGGTCGCTTGTTTGAGTCCCGAGCCAACTAGGTGAAAATCTGTCAATGTGACATTAAGCAAGGCACTTAACCCTAATTGCTCCTGTAAGTTGCTCTGGATCAAAAAAAAAGTCTGCTAAATAACTAAAATGTCAATGCAAGGGATGACCTTCACTTCACACGAATACATGCCTATACCAACCCTACAAACATCTTGTTTGTGAGTGAATGCATCCAAATGGCAGGTTTCTCCCCCTCACAGCAAGAACCTATCCCGCACACAGGGCTCCATCTGCACCCACAATGCACCACTTTTACGGCTCTGGTCAAAAGTAGTGCACTACATAGGGGATAGGGTGCCATTTGTGACCTAACCTGAGGGTTTTCTAAGGGCCGCTGCCCTCGCTCTGAGTGTGTAAATGCTGCACATCACCTTGTATTTTAATTAGGCAGCGGAGATTGATGCTCACGGGCCGTCATGTTAAAGGTGGGCATCCATCAAATATGCCCCCAGCGTTTCACTCCTGTCAGCAGGGCTGGAGGGAGACACACTGCCACCCCAGGTTGAGTTAGGAGATTCCCACCTAAGCATTATACAGTGGACACACACACACACCAGCATTGAGACACCAACATAAACACACACACGCATATACACATGCACATGCATATACACGCGCACACATGCTCACAAACACCCGCATAAACAGACACTAACATTAACACACACACACACCAACATAACATAGATCAGATCCATCCAGGCCACATTGACAGGTCATCCCAGGAGACAGATTTGGATGGATATGAACATTGATCAAAGCGCTTCACCTCTACTTCGCTTAGCAGTCCCGGTTAGGCCCAGCCGAGGAACACCAGAGTCATTCCCACTGCCAGGGTCAAGAGGTCAACTCATCAGAATATTTCATAAACACAACGGTGTGGGAGACATACACACACACACACACACACACACACACAAATAATTCCTTTAGACAGATAATGCTCAATGAGAAAGAAAAACTGATGTGCTATTTCAAGTGTATTGTTCAAAATTGAGAATAGCTCTGGGACGTATTCAGTCAAACCAGGTGAGGTCGGGTTTCGAGGATGAGGGAAATAAATTATTATTAAAATAATATGTATTTAAATGTTGTTGTGTTCCATGTAGTAACCTTTTGATAGCCTGGGTGTCAGTCGATTTCTGTTCTCTCGCCAACTCCTTATGGATTTGTCATTCAAAACATGTTTGACTTGACAATGACAATGGAGTTGGTAGAAGCACAAACAGATCTGGGACCAGGCTAACGTTTAGAGTGCAAATTCAATCAAACTCGGAAGGAGGAAAAACATTTAGGACTGCAGTTACTAGTTTGTATTGAGCTCTACAGTATTCCACTTCTAACTAATTTCCTGTCACAATGACACACACCTAATAATCCACTGTTCTGGTGTAAAAATGGCATAGAAACAAGATGGAGGATCATTAAAATATAAAACACAGTGTTGAGTTAGTGCTCCTGCAAAAGCTCCAGCAGTCTAGCTTAGCGGCCATAGAGCCAGTAATGATGAGCAATACTTTAAAAGCCCTATTGAGGCTGCTGTGTAACCCAACCCCAGCCATATGTGAACTTGTTTATAAGCAAGCAAACAAATGAGAAGGAATCTGTCTCACTCATACATGTCTGTATAAGAACGCAACATTCCCCCATCAACGTGACATAAACACACACTAATTCATTCATGGTCCAATTCCAGTGTTTGTCTTTTCATTACTCATATGGGATGACCAGGCCACTCTGGCTTGCACCATTGAGTGCATCCTAAAGATAGTTGGCCTATATCGGTTTCAACTGAATTTTCAGGTGTTTACGGCCAATCACGTTGGTTTCCTTGTGGAAATACTGTCACCATTGAAAGTGCTATAAAAACAATAGTTTTTCGTGAGTCTGAACCAAATCTGAAAGAATAGCACGGATAAAAATACATGGATGACAATCAAGGGATTGTAACAGTAACTGACAGAGGGAGACAAAACAGGCAGCTTGAAAGAAAAAAGACAAATGGCGAGAGAAAGACCGGACAGGGCGAGCCGATGGCTGACTAACTGAGTGAGCGAGCAAGAGAGTGGAGGAGCTCGCTAATGTAATTAATGCCCACTCGCCCTCGCCTCGCTTCCTGTAACTGCCTAACACATTCTATCCCCCTCATGTACTGAAATGCATCTGCGAGTGAGAGAGCGGGGCTGGCTGTCTGGCTGGCTGTGCCGACGGGAGCAGCTGGTGTTTTTGCTATTTTTCGCAGAGGACGTTAACATAACCTTCAATGCGGTTCTCCTCTGTTTATTTTTCCCAAGCTTGTATCAGGGATATTAGCTAGCTAGCTATTTTCTATGCTTGGGCTAAGAAACATATGTAGCCTGCAGCCATCTGGGGTATTGGGGGTGGAATCCAAAACATCCAGGGGGGTGAGAGAGCCCAGAAGCCCGACAGCAGACTCCCCTCCAGCCCACAGCGAGTAGAGGAAAGTCCAGAGACATGAAATAGACTGTGTACCAAATAGTACCTTATTCCCAATAATGTGCACTACTTTTGACCAGAGCTCCATAGGTCTTGGTCAAAAATAGTGCCCTGCGTAGGAATAGGGTGCCATTTGGGTCAGATGCATGTAATGGCTCTTTCTCCAGTGCCAGGGCCATAAGCCAGCAGGAAATCCTGGATGAGTGTCTAACAGTAACACTATAGAGAACTGAATCCCTCCTGTCCTGTCTAGAGGTGTCATGCCCATTGAAACTGATGGGACATGTGCCATTTGACCACTAAAAATACACAATATATGGTTTATTTTGTGCATAATTAATCTAACATTTGGCCATCAGTGCCCCCTTAAAAGATGCCTCTGCTTCTATGTGTCCAATAAATGACAGTGGTGGCTGATCACAATCTAGTGTCAGCTCTGTCTGCATATATTTTAACTTCAACATCAATAGAACTTTCAATCCATTTCTTCAATGTCAATGCCATTCTTTCAACAGTGCTGACGCAGCAACAGTGTTGATTTAATTGGGGTACCATCGTAACTAACTTGCTCACCACTATGTCATCATCACCATTTGAATAGGTACAGAGTTCTCTTTTAATCTAGGTGTTTGACTAGTTTGACAGAGGAGGGCTTTTGCATGAGGACAAGCTGAGATCGCTGAACCACTTCTCTGTCTGCATCCCCATGGGCCCTAGCTTAAATAATTGCACTAAATAGGGAATATGGTGTAATTTAGGATGCAGCCTCTGAGGAAGAAATCAAGACTGAGAGATGTAGAAACAACCCTAACTGGCCTGGTAGTGGTACATTCTTAAGAAAAATCTTATTGAATATTCTCATTGAGAAAGGAGTGAAAAATCCATTCAGAGGGTAGATCCCAGTTCACTAATGAACTACGTACTTTCAGTCCATTGTTAGTGAGGACAATGTTTAATGCAGCTCTAGCGTTTAAATCAAAGATAATATGAATTGAATAGGGATATACAAAATATAGAGCATCAGAAAGACAGCCATATATTAAGACAATATACTATATATAAGAAGATATACTGTATATTAGTACATCACTGGGGCCGTGCTCCCACACATCCAGGATATGTAGTTGAAATTATGCCTGAGGAAGGCCCACAACATCAAAGACACCACAAACCCCAGCCACGAGCTGCTCACCTCCCTTACCGTCAGGCAGACTGTATGAGGAGCATGAGGTCTGATACCAACAGGCTCAGAGACAGTTTCTATCTACAAGCCATCAGACTGCTGAACACTTGAACTGGACTGACCACCTGCACTGACTCTCTGCATCATAGCACACACGCACTCACCTCTTCCCAAAAATGTAAATAAATTGTTCCTTCCTGTATTTAGTCTATTCTACTAAGCCATATACTTTATTATATTCTACTAAGCCATTTACTTTATTCTATTCTACTAAGCCATTTACTTTATTCTATTCTACTAAGCCATTTACTTTATTCTATTCTACTAAGCCATTTACTTTACTCTATTCTACTAAGCCTTTTACTTAATTCTAATCTACTAAGCCATTTACTTTATTCTATTCTACTAAGCCATTTACTTTATTCTATTCTACTAAGCCATTTACTTTATTCTATTCTACTAAGCCATTTACTTTACTCTATTCTACTAAGCCTTTTACTTAATTCTAATCTACTAAGCCATTTACTTTATTCTATTCTACTAAGCCATTTACTTTATTCTATTCTACTAAGCCATTTACTTTATTCTATTCTACTAAGCCATTTACTTTATTCTATTCTACTAAGCCATTTACTTTATTCTATTCTACTAAGCCATTTACTTTATTCTATTCTACTAAGCCATTTACTTTATTCTATTCTACTAAGCCATTTACTTTATTCTATTCTACTAAGCCATTTACTTTATTCTATTCTACTAAGCCATTTACTTTATTCTATTCTACTAAGCCATTTACTTTATTCTATTCTACTAAGCCATTTACTTTATTATATTCTACTAAGCCATTTACTTTATTATATTCTACTAAGCCATTTACTTTACTCTATTCTACTAAGCCATTTACTTTATTATATTCTACTAAGCCATTTACTTTATTCTATTCTACTAAGCCATTTACTTTATTCTATTCTACTAAGCCATTTACTTTACTCTATTCTACTAAGCCTTTTACTTTATTCTATTCTACTAAGCCATTTACTTTATTCTATTCTACTAAGCCATTTACTTTATTCTATTCTGCAGTAATACAGATTGAAATGTATTGTCTGCTGAAGAAAAAGCACTAAACAGATAATATTGTTCAGGTTATAAGATATAAAAATAAATAATTTACTCACTACAGCATAATCTGCAAACAACCACAACTGTATTCCCAACCAAATGAAGGGCATATTTGGCTGCATATTTGATTCACTTCACGTTGTTAAGCTGCTCCACAGCTCGTGAAGCGAAAACAAGTGAAAACCGCCAACAAAGGACAACTTCAAAGGACTGTTCACTGACTAACCCACAAGAGACACTGAGAAAATACTTTCACTGCTTCAGAGAAACAGTGTTTCTAAAGACATAGAAACATAGGCTCTGCTTCATTAACTTTGCCATACCCTGTATGAATGAATATACATTATCCCTAAAAATACCCTAATTTCAAGAACGTAGACTAATACCGCTAAACAAAATGCTTGGTTCCAATGCTGTTTTTTAAATGCATCAGTGATTTTACAATATCTAACAACCAAAAGAGGAGACGTAGAGGAGTGTATTTTTGTGCTGGAATACCTCTTGAATGACTAACAGTTAACATACACTGACACTATTTCCTGTATCTACACTATACATACAAAAGTATGTGGACACCCTTCAAATTAGTGGATTTGGCTATTTCAGCCATACCCGTTACTGACACATCTATAATATCGATCACACAGCCATGCAATATCCATAGACATAGAATGCCACCTTTCCAACAAGTCAGTTTGTTAAATTTCTGCCCTGCTAGAGCAGCCCTGGTCAACTGTAAGGGCTGTTATTGTGAAGTGGAAATGTCTAGGAGCAACAATGGCTTAGCCCCGAAGTAGTAGGCCACACAAGCTCACAGAACGGGACCACAGAGTGCTGAAGCACGTAAAAATCGTCTGTCCTCGGTTGAAACACTCATTACCTAGTTCCAAACTGCCAGCACAAGAACTGTTCTTCGGGAGCTTGGAAGGTGGAGGTGGAATAATGGCTGTTTTTCATGGTTTGGGCTAGGCCCCTTAGTTCCAGTGAAGGGAAATCTAAACGCTACAGCATACAATGACACTCTAGACGATTCTGTGGTTCCAACTTTGTGGCAACAGTTTGGGGAAGGCCCTTTACGGTTTCAGCAGGTCAATGCCAATGTGCACAAAGCGAGGTCAATACAGAAGTGGTTTGTCAAGATCGGTGTGGAAGAACTTGAGTGGCCTGCACAGAGCCCTGACCTCAACCCCATCGAACACCTTTGGGATGAATTGGAACACCGACTGTGAGCCAGGCCTAATCGCCCAACATCAGTGCCCGACCTCACTAATGCTCGTCGCTGAATGGAAACAAGTCCCCGCAACAATGATCCAATGTTCATGTAGAAGAAACCCTTCCCAGAAGAGTTGATGCTGTTATAGTAGCAAAGGGGGGGACCAACTCTATATTAATGCCCATGATTTTGGAATGAGATGTTCGACAAGCAGGTGTCCACATACTTTTGGTCATGTAGTGTACCTCCGCTAAAAAGCAGGGTATAAATAGCTCAGACCAAACTAAACATTAACAGTAACAAATGAATTACATAAATAAGTACAGGTTAGACCCGGGGGGGCATTCAAAATATATTTTGTTTGAGATTCTTCAAAGTAGCCACCCTTTGCCTTGATGACAGCTTTGCACACTCTTGGCATTCTCTCAACCAGCTTCACCTGGAATGCTTTTCCAACAGTCTTGAAGGAGTTCCCACATATGCTGAGCACGTGTTGGCTGCTTTTTCTTCACTCTGCGGTCCAACTCATTCCAAACCATCTCAATTGGGTTGAGGTCGAATGATTGTGGAAGCCAGGTCATTTAATGCAGACAGTCCATCACTCTCCTTCTTAATCAAATAGCCCTTACACAGCCTGGAGGTGTGTTTGGTCATTGTAATGTTGAACAACAAATGATAGTCACACTAAGCACAAACCAGATGGGATGGAGTATTGCTGCAGAATGCTGTGGTAGCCATGCTGGTTAAGTGTGCCTTGAATTCTAAATAAATCACTGACAAAGCACCCCCACACATCACTGACAAAGCACCCACACATCACACCTCCTCCTCCATGTTTCACGGTGGGAACGCACATGCAGAGATCATCTGTTCACCTACTCTGCATCTCACAAAGACACGGCAGTTGGAACCAAAAATCTCAAATTTGGACTCATCAGACCAAAGGGCAGATTTCCACCGGTCTAATGTCCATTTCTCGTGATTCTTGGTCTCTTATTATTATTGGTGGTCTTTAGTAGTGCTTTCTTTACAATTGTTGAGATGTGTCTGTTGCTTGAACTCTAATGAACTTATCCTCTGCAGCAGAGGAAACTATGTGTCTTCCTTTCCTGTGGCGGTCCTCATGAGAGCCAGTTTCATCATAGCGCTTGATGGTTTTTGCGACTGCATTTGAAGAAACTTTAAAAGTTCTTGAAATGTTCCGGATTGACTGACCTTCATGTCTTAAAGCAATAATGGACTGTCGTTTCTCTTTGCTTATTTGTTCTTGACATAATATTGACTTGATCTTTTACCAAATAGAGCTATCTTCTGTATACCACCCCTACCTTGTCACAACACTACTGATTGGCTCAAACACATTAAGAAAGAAATTCCACAAATGAACTTTTAAGGCGGCACACCTGTTAATTGAAATGCATTCCAGGTGACTACCTCATGAATCTGGTTGAGAGAATGCCTAGAGCGTGCAAAGCTGTCATCAAGGAAGAATCTCAAACATAAAATATTTTGATTTGGTTACTACATGATTCCATATGTGTTATTTCATAGTTTTGATGTCTTCAGTATTATTCTACAATGTAGAAAATAGTAAAAAATAAAGAACAACCCTGGAATGAGTATGTGTGCCAAAACTTTTGACTGGTATTTTAGGTACAAATGAAGAACATGGTCAAATTTCAACAATCAACATTCATGGATGTCAAGTGTCAGTCGGTGGTCACCGGGATTGGCATGGTTTACTGGAACACAAAGAAGCATTACCTGGGATAATATTATTAATGACTATTATTAACGAATTAGCGTTTTTTGCTGAACATTCAGTATGGGCATAGCTGAACATACAGTACATTCCTATCTGAAGGTGATCCTGTGTTACTCAGTTGGTAGAGCATAGTGCTCGCAACAGTTTGATTGTGATTCCTGCAAGGGCCACCCATACGAAAATGTATGCACGCACTACAGTAAGTATCTTTGAATTAAATAATCGGTTAAATGGCATATCTTCTGTCTCTGACACTTCATAAATTCATACAATTTCTTCAAGTTTGTAAAATGGGCACAAAATCCCCCATCACACATACAGTACAGTAACATCACCTATACTGTGTGTAACGGATGTGAAAAGGCTGGTGGTGCGCGCTAAATAGAGTTTCAATCAGTGACGTCACGTGCTCTGAGACCTTGAAGTAGTGGTTTCCCTTGCTCTGCAAGGGCCGTGGCTTTTGTGGAGCGATGGGTAACGATGCTTCGTGGGTGACTGTTGTTGATGTGTGCAGAGGGTCCCTGGTTCGCGCCCGGGTATGGGCGAGGGGACGGTCTAAAGTTATACTGTTACATGTGCACAAGTCTCAATAGTCAATATATTATTAAACCCCAGTTGACTTGGTGCCATGCCGTGTTGTTCTTGTTCAAAGCAGACCCACTGTGGTGTCGTAGGTAGTTGAACCTGCGGTCTTCTCTGGTCATTTTTTTTAACGTCTGCCTCCCAAATGGTAGCCTATTCCCTATATCATGCAGTAGTTTTTGACCAGTGCCCATAGGCTAGGGTAGTGCACTACCTAGGGAATAGGGAAACCATTTAGGGTACCATTTGGTACACAATCTATGTGTGCCAAATGGCACTGGAGCAACTGCATGGAAGAGCACCAGTAAGCCACTGGAAAGGCATTGGAGCTACGAACCACCCTTGATGTCTCTGCCTGGCTGGTTCCCCTCTCTCCACTGGGATTCTCTGCCTCTAACCCTATTACAGGGGCTGAGTCACTTGCTCACTGGTGCTCTTCCATGCCGTCCCTAGGAGTGGTGCGTCACTTGTGTGAGTTGAGTCACTGACGTGATCTTCCTCTCCGGGTTGGCGCCCCCCCTTGGGTTGTGTCGTGGCGGAGATCTTTGTGGGCTATACTCGGCCTTGTCTCAGGATGGTAAGTTGGTGGTTGAAGATATCCCTCTAGTGGTGTGGGGGCTGTGATTTGTCAAAGTGGGTGGGGTTATATCCTGCTTGTTTGGCCCTGTCCGAGGGTATTGTCGGAAGGGGCCACAGTGTCTCCCATCCCCTCCTATCTCAGCCTCCAGTATTTTTTTAATTTTACCTTTATTTAACCAGGTAGGCTAGTTGAGAACAAGTTCTCATTTGCAACTGCGACCGGGCCAAGATAAAGCATTAGCAATTCGACACATACAACAACACAGAGTTTCACATCGAATAAACAAAACATAGTCAATAATACAGTAGAACAAAAGAAAACAAAAAGTGCAAATAAGATAAGATAAGGGAGTTAAGGCAATAAATGGGCCATGGAAGCGAAGTAATTACAATATAGCAATTAAAACACTGGAATGGTAGATGTGCAGAAGATGAATGTGCAAGTAGAGATACTGGGGTGCAAAGGAGAGAGATAAATAAATAAATACAGTATGGGGATGAGGTAGGTAGATAGATGAGCTGTTTACAGGTGGGCTATGTACAGGTGCAGTGATCTGTGAGCTGCTCTGACAGCTGGTGCTTAAAGCTAGTGAGGGAGATATGAGTCTCCAGCTTCAGAGATTTTTCCAGTTCGTTCCAGTCATTGGCAGCAGAGACTGGAAGGAAAGACGACCAAAGGAGGAATTGGCTTTGGGGGTGACTAGTGAGATATACCTGCTGGAGCGCAAGCTACGAGTGGGTGATGCTATGGTGACCAGTGAGCTGAGATAAGGTGGGGCTTTATCTAGCAGAGACTTGTAGATAACCTGTAGCCAGTGGGTTTGGCGACGAGAATGAAGCGAGGGCCAACCAACGAGAGCGTACAGGTCACAATGGTGGGTAATGTATGGGGCTTTGGTGACAAAACTGATGGCACTGTGATAGACTGCATCCAGTTTGTTGAGTAGAGTGTTGGAGGCAATTTAATAGATGACATCACCGAAGTCGAGGATCGGTAGGATGGTCAGTTTTACGAGGGTATGTTTGGCAGCATGAGTGAGGGATGCCTTGTTGTGATATAGGAAGCCAATTCTAGATTTCATTTTGTATTGGAGATGCTTAATGTGAGTTTGGAAGGAGAGTTTACAGTCTAACCAGACACCTAGGTATTTGTAGTTGTCCACGTATTCTAAGTCAGAGCCGTCCAGAGTAGTGATGCTGGACGGGCGAGCAGGTGCGGGCAGTGATCGGTTGAATAGCATGCATTGTGTCAAATCGGAGGGCCTGTTGTCCGGACGAATAGCATGCATTTCGTTTTACTTGTGTTTAAGAGCAGTTGGAGGCCACGGAAGGAGAGTTGTATGGCATTGAAGCTTGTCTGGGGGTTAGTTAACAGTGTCCAAAGAGGGGCCAGAAGTATACAGAATGGTGTTGTCTGCGTAGAGGTGTATCAGAGAATCACCAGCAGCAAGAGCAACATCATTGATGTATACAGAGAAGAGAGTCAGCCCGAGGTTTGACTCCTGTGGCACCCCACAGGGTGGAAGACTGCCAGAGGTCCGGACAACAGGCCCTCCGATTTGACACAATGAAATCTATCAGAGAAGTAGCTGGTAAACCAGGCGAGGTAATCATTTGAGAAACCAAGGCTGTCGAGTCTGCCAATAAGAATGTGGTGATTGACAGAGTCGAAAGCCTTGGCCAGGTCGATGAATACCGCTGCACAGTAATGTCTCTTAACGATGGTGGTTATGATGTCATTTAGGACCTTGAGCATGGCTGAGGTGCACCCATGACCAGCTCTGAAACCATATTGCATAGCGGAGAAGGTACGGTGGGATTCAAAATGGTCGGTAATCTGTTTGTTAACTCTGCTTTCGAAGACCTTAGAAAGACAGGGTAGGATAGATATAGGTCTGTAGCAATTTGGGTCTAGAGTGTCTCCCCCTTTAAAGAGGGGGATGACCGCGGCAGCTTTCCAATCTTTGGGAATCTCAGACGATATGAGAGAGAGGTTGAACAGGCTAGTAATAGGGGTTGCAACAATTTTGGCAGATCATTTTAGAAAGAGAGGGTCCAGATTGTCTAGCCCGGCGGATTTGTCGGGGTCCAGGTTTTGCAGCTGTTTCAGAACATCAGCTATCTAGATTTGGGTAAAGGAGAAATGGTGGGGGCTTTTGGCGGGTTGCTGTGGAGGGTGCCGGGCAGTTGACCAGGGTAGGGGTAGCCAGGTGGAAAGCATGGCCAGCCGTAGAGAAATGCTTTTTGAAATTCTCAATTATAGTGGATTTATCAGTGGTGACAGTGTTTCCTAGCCTCAGAGCAGTGGGCAGCTGGGAGGAGGTGCTCTTATTATCCATGGACTTTACAGTGTCCCAGAACTTTTTTGAGTTAGTACTACAGGATCCAGATTTCTGTTTGAAAAAGCTAACCTTAGCTTTCCTGCCTGTGTATATTTGTTCCTAACTTCCCTGAAAAGTTGCATATCACGGGGGCTATTCGATGCTAATGCAAAACGCCACACAATGTTTTTGTGCTGGTCAAGGGCAGACAGGTCTGCAGTGAACCAAGGACTATATCTATTCCTAGTTCTACATTTTTGGAATGGGGCATGCTTATTTAAAATGGTGAGGAAGGCACTTTTAAAGAATAGCCAGGCATCATCTACTGACGGGATGAGGTCAATGTCATTCCAGGATACCCCGGCTAGGTCTATTAGAAAGGCCTGCTCACAGAAGTGTTTTAGGGAGCGTTTGACAGTGATGAGGTGTGGTCGTTTGGTCGCAGACTCATTACAGATGCAGGCAATGAGGCAGTGGTCACTGAGATCTTGATTGAAAACAGCAGAGGTGTATTTGGAGGGCGAGTTAGTTAGGAGGACATCTGTTAGTTAGATTACTTGTTGGTTATTACTGCCTTGTCGGAACTAGAAGCACAAGCATTTCGCTACACTCGCATTAACATCTGCTAACCATGTATATGTGACAAATACAATTTGATTTGATTTGATTTGATGAGGGTGCCCGTGTTCATGGATTTGGAGTTGTACCTGGTAGGTTCATTGATAATTTGTGTGAGATTGAGGGCATCAAGCTTGGATTGTAGGATGGCCGGGGTGTTAAGCATGTCCCAGTTTAGGTCACCTAGTAGCACAAGCTCAGAGGATAGATGGGGGGCAATAAATTCACATATGGTATCGAGGGCACAGCTGGGGGCCGAGGGAGGTCTATAGTAAGCGGCATCAGTGAGAGACTTGTTTCTGGAAAGGTGAATTTTTAGAAGTAGAAGCTCGAATTGTTTGGGTACAGACTTGGAAAGTAATACAGAACTCTGCAGGCTATCTTTGCAGTGGATTGCAACACCGCCCCCTTTGGTAGTTCTAACTTGGCGGAAAATGTTATAGTTAGCAATGGAGATTTCAGTTTTTTTTGTGGTTTTCCTAAGCCAGGATTCAGACGCTGCTAAGACATCCGGGTTAGCAGAGTGTGCTAAAGCAGTGAGTAAGACAAACTTAGGGAGTAGGCGTCTAATGTTAACATGCATGAAAACAAGGCTTTTACCTGGGGAGTGGGAGTGGAGCTAGGCACTGCAGGACCTGGATTAACCTCTACATCACCAGAGGAACAGAGGAGAAGTAGGATAAGGGTACGGCTAAATGCTATAAGAACTGGCCGTCTAGCACGTTTGGAACAGAGTAAAAGTAGCAGGTTTCAGGGCACGATAGCATAGATTCAAGGCATAATGTACAGACAAAGGTAAGGTAGGATGTGAGTACATTGGAGGTAAACCTAGGCATTGAGTAATGATGAGAGATATAGTCTCTAGAGACGTTTAAACCAGGTGATGTCATCACATATGTGGGAGGTGGGACAATGTGGTTGGTTAAGACATATTGAGCAGGGCTAGAGGGTCTACAGTGAAATATTGACAGTAATCACTAACCAGGACAGTAATGGACGAGGCATATTAATATTAGAGAGAGGCATGCGTAGCCAAGTGAACATATGGGTCCAGTGAGAGGTTGGGCTGACTGGGGAACACAGCGATAGCAGTGGTTAGCTGATTGATAGTTGGTAGCTAGTTAGCTAGCTAGCTTCGGAATTCCAGAACGGAGGTAAATAGAAATAGTTTAGGAAAAAAAAAACAGATCCACACCACATTGGGAGAGGCGGGTTGCAGGAGAGTATTTTGAAGTTGAGGTTTAGGAAAAATATTAAAAAGAACGTGAAGAAAACGCGAAGAAAAATATATATACACATGGGACGAGACAAGACAAAGACGTCTGACTGCTATGCCATCTTGGATACACCTATTTATGCTGCAGTCGTTTACGTGTCGGGGGGCTAGGGTCAGTCTGTTATATCTGGAGTATTTCTCCTGTCTTATCCGGTGTACTGTGTTAATTTAAGTATGCTCTCCCTAATTCTCTCTCTCTTTCTCTCTTTCTATTTCTTTCTCTCGGAGGACCTGAGCCCTAGGACCATGGCTCAGGACTACCTGGCCTGATGAATCCTTGCTGTCCCCAGTCCACCTGGTCGTGCTGATGCTCCAGTTTCAACTGTTCTGCCTGCGGCTATGGAACCCTGACCTGTTCACCGGACGTGCTACCTGTCCCAGACCTGCTGTTTTCAACTCTCTAGAGACAGCAGGAGCGGTAGAGATACTCTGAGTGATCGGCTATGAAAAGCCAACTGACATTTACTCCTGAGGTGCTGACCTGTTGCACCCTCGACAACCACTGTGATTATTATCATTTGACCCTGCTGGTCATCTATGAACATTTGAACATCTTGGCCATTTTCTGGTATAATCTCCACCCGGCACAGCCAGAAGGGGACTGGTCACTCCTCATAGCCTGGTTCTAGGTTTCTTCCTAGGTTCTGGCCTGTCTAGGGAGATTTTCCTAGCCACCGTGCTTCTACACCTGCATTGCTTGCTGTTTGGGGTTTTAGGCTGTGTTTCTGTACAGCACTTTGTGACCTCAGCTGATGTAAGAAGGGCTTTATAAAAACATTTGATTTGATTTGCTCTATGGCATGCGCCAAGCACATAACTCAAACACCTACGCAGCTGCTCCCCTGGTTTTGAATAGATTATCCACAGATACTTCAACAATGAATTGACTTGCGCCAGCACATCTCTTAACGAGCGGGCGGAGGGAGATTAATTTGAAAAAGCTGCTGACTTAGGAACGAGAGGGCTGATGGACGTGACAGTGTGGAGGCGCTACCGATCACTGTGATGACCATTAGAGCCTTGTTTGCTGTCAGCAAGTTGCGTTGATGGTGTCCGGTTTACCAACTGGGGTGTGCCAGCGGGGGTGGGGCATGGATAGCCCTGGAATTCGAGGGGGTGGTGAGAGGGGGGTAAATGTGAGATGGTTCCTTGGTGGATGCAGCCCAACCCCATCATACCTTTCGCCCTCCTGAAACACACACACACACACGAGCCCTCTTTACCCCAATGACTCGCATGAAAATGTCAGGATTATGCCACATATGGTGAAGTGACATTAAGACAAGGGAATATTTACCGCATTTCTGGACCATTTGTTAAGGTGAGGTGGGGGTGGAAGGAGTCTGGTGGGTGGATAAGTGGGCGGCTCGCGGATACGGGGGTGTACAACACATGGGTGGGTCACGGAGCAGTTAGTGGTGGGCAACTTGCAGAGGGGCAGGCTGTTCTGCAGAGGGGGTGAGGGGGGAGGTGTGTGTGGGTGGGTGGGTATGTTTGAGAGAGAGAGAGACTGTGTGTGTGTGTGTGTGTGTGTGTGTGTGTGTGTGTGTGTGTGTGTCTGTGTGTCTGAGTGTGGAGAGGTCCTCCCTGTGTGACGACAGTGCAGTACTCCCAGAACAGGTGGGGCCCATAGCAGAGTGTGCCAGCAATGCAGAGGGGATGTGAGAGGAAGGAGGGAGAGGAGGTGAGGTAAAAGGAGATAAAAAGAGAAAGTTGGAGACCTGTGCTCTGTCAGAGAGAAGCTGGATGTGTGCTGTCCAGGACAGACAACCTTTCTACCTCTTTTTACTTTTAGTTTCACTCTCCCTCTCCCCGTTCCTTTCTCCTTCTCCCTCTCTCCTTCTCCTCTTTTCCCCCACCTCTCCCCACTCTTCTCCTCTCCTCATCCCTCCTATATTTCTCCTCTCCTCTCCCCTCCACTCCACTCCTCTACCCCCTTTCCTCTCCTCCACTCCTGCCTCCTCTCTTTTCTCTACTTCTCCTAGTTGGACAGTGTAATAGGATAGTCTTCATTTGGCAGTAAAAGCCCAGCATGCCAGCCCTACCAGCCTTCAGATCCATCAGCTACAGGGGGTTGGAGGGAAAGGCAAAGCTGAGATTTCTCTCTAAAACAGCATTTCCCAAACTTGGTTCTTGTTTTTTTCCCTAACACTACACAGCTGATTCAAATGATCAAAGCTTGATGATTAGCTGATTGTTTGAATCAGCTGTGTAGTTCTAGGGCAAAAACCAAAATGTGCACGCAAGGGGTGCTCCAGGACCAGCTTTGGGAAACCCTGCTCTACACACATGGAAAAGCGTGCACACACACACACACACACACACACAAACTAACTGGCAGATACAAACACAAGAACGGACACACACTCAAAAACAAACAAACACACATTTCTCCGTTCGCTCACCTTCCTCAAGATGTCAACAGATTGATGGGGGTGGCTGTGCTGATTCATCACTCACATTAGCAGAGAGATGCAGTGTTTGGAACAGACACCTACAGGTAACCGCTAAAATAAAGGAAACAAAGTGTCTTAATAGGGCGTTGGGCGACTACGTTCCAGAACAGCTTCTATCTGCCTTGGCATAGATTCTACAAGTGTCTGGAACTCTACTGGAGGGATGCGACACCATTCTTCTATGAGAAATTCCATAATTTGTCTCAGGCGCCACTCCAGAATCTTCCATAAGTGTTCAATTGGGTTGAGATCTGGTGACTGACACACACACATACACCCACCCTTTAACCCCCCTATGCTCCTTTGAGACCCTCTTTCAAAGTCACAGAGACCTCTTCTTCTAGACATGGTAGCCAAAATAATGGGCAACTGGGATTTATTTTTATTACCTGTGTGGAAGCACATAATTTCAATATACTTTGTATCCCTCATTTACTCAAGTGTTTCCTTTATTTTGGCAGTTACCTGTATGTACCCTTCCAATGGGACAGACAGGCAGAGTAACGATGGAACCATATTCCTTATGGGCCCTGGTCAAAAGTACTGCACTATATAGGGAAGGGGGCCCATTTGGGATGCAGACACAGACATGGAGATGCTTGTCAAGGAGGGAACACAACACACCTCATCGACACACCAGTCGATGAGGGACAAAATAAAAGTCAGAGTGGTTAGCAGTCACAGCGAGCAAGTCCTGGAGAGGAGGAGTGAGAGAGGGACAGAGAGATATACAGAGAAAGAGTGAGTTGTTGCATTGCCACAGAGAGAGAGTGAGTGAGTGGGCTGTTGCATTGCCACAGAAAGAGAGTGAGAGAGAGAGAGAGAGAGAGAGAGAGAGAGAGAATGAATGTCAATGTCACAGTCACAGCTCCGTGTTCCTCTGTGGGCATGAGACGGCCAGTGCTCATGATGGATGAGCTGCACACACACACATACACATACAATGCAGTCCTGGTGATGAAGAAGGAATACACACACTCACACACACACACACTACGAGTAATGCAATACAATATGCATTTTGTGTGTGTGTGTTTGTGCATAGTAGATATGTGAGTGTGTGTGTGTGTGAGTGTGTATGTGTGAATAACACTGCTTTGAGATACCATTTGTGAAATATGTACTGTCTCAGTGAGCAAGACAAGTGTCATGCCTGGGACTAATTTCATTGGCCTGTCTCGGTCCTGACTAGAGTGAGGGAGGAACCATAAGGAATTATCCCCACGGTAGTTTACCAAATGGTACCCTATTCCCTATATAGTGCACTACATTTGATCAGAGCCCTATGGAGCCTGGTCAAAAGTAGTGCACTTTAAAGGCAATGCAGTGCCATTTGGGACACCCACGGTGCCTGTGTGTCTTCCCCCTGTGCTATGGGTTCATGAAATACAGTGTCTGTTAGAGGTGTGTACTACTGTAATCATGGGAATGAACCCCACACCATTGGATGTGAGCATGAAAAATGGATGCGAGCATAAAGCTAAATGACTAATGTAAATGAATATGGATGCCTCCCACAACACTTCCCCACCTAGCATTTTCTATAGAATGAACAATAAATACCAGCAGTCATCACTGTTTAATTCATAACTAATGTATTCCGATAGTGTAGTGAGCTGTTGTCTCAGGTTATGTGCTGTAACATCCAGTGAGCTAGCATCAAACCCAATCTGCTACACTGAGAGTCACCAGGACATGTCGGGAGGTAAGGCACAAACTCCATACTTCACACTGTTATTCCAGGTAACAGTGTCATTAACACAACCACTTCTAATCCCACATCCCCGTCCCCACCCCCCAACCACCACCACTCTATACCCTGCTTTCTGCCCTATCAAGCCATCCTGAGAAGGGGCAAAACTGAACTACCGGCCCAATATCTCCTTAATAAGCATATTAAAGGTCAAAAACTCTTGAATATCATATTTGACCATGTCTCACCGCTACACCACATGATCTCTTCACATCCCGGGAAACGTTGGATGTGGCCACAGTGGTAAAAGTGAGGCTTAAAGAGAGACAGCACAGTACGGTACGTGTGCCGCTACAAGGGATATCTCATATTTGGAGGCTTCGTTCTCACAAATAAAGCATGAATGTACCATGTTAACTGGGATGGTAGAAATGGAATCCCATCTCGTGCCTGTGATCCGGCATCTCTTCTCATCTATAAATCCATTTCCCACCTCGCTCAGTCAGTTGTACTGTGAAATTTGGGGACAGTCACCCGATTCATTTTCAACCCACTGCGATGTCAATCCACCTCCGTCGGTGTTATGGAGTTGACGTGCTCAGTGGCGCTGACGACCAGGCCTCATCTGACCATGCATGCTGGGATTCCTTCACACACCACAGTGGATCTGCCGTCGTTTGAGTTAGGGAGTGGGGACATTACTACATTCTTAAAACATATTTGACACATTTTGCACACTCTATCCATTCACTCATTGACTAATGCACTATTTCCTCCAATAAAGTCGATCTGGTCTTTTTTCCTCCTTCATATGATTGAGACCGGATTATGTCTTCTTACTGAAAAACACTGTATGAAACCTGAAATATGCAGTGGAAAAGGGATTACTAGGTAATGGATTTATTCAAATGCTGAATGGAATACAAGATAAGGCAATAAGAATATTTCCAGAAGCGGTGCTATCTAAGACAGAAAAACAATGAAATGTGCAAAAATAATCATTTGAAGGACATAAGAATGACATAGACTCCCATACAAGAGATCTTTTGGACTAGTCTTCACAATTATATCTCTATACTCGCAATCCTGTTAATGCTACACCTACAGCTCAGGCATTGCTATTAAAAAGTGAACAAAGATATATTAAGCTGATCAACGCCAAGACGTGGGAACACAAGCAATTATCATTTGTAGGCAGGCTGATCCTATAAACAGCATCTCCCTCATGCCCTGTTGAAGCACAAATTACTTAGTAAGATTGGGTTGGTGTACATCATACCTCACAAAGGAAACGCAGGCTGAGAAACAAGAAGGGTGCTCAGAAGAGCCAGCCTGCTAAAGATGCCTCAGACACCTCTCCTTTAGGCCTTTGCAGTAACTCTGTGGGCTTGATGATGCATGTATAGGAAGCTCTACGTTTAATGATGGTTTCCACAGAACGTTATGGGGTTGAAGATGTCCAACGAGGCATTGCTGCCCGGTCTCTGTGAAGTGATACTGGGTTGGCGTCGTCTTTGAAGCGTTACGGGGCTGATGGTTTTCTGAAACGCTACCGGGTTGACACTTTCTATGAAAAACTATGGAGCGAGCATTGGTGATTCCTTTGTAACCTTACAGAGTTGGGGCTTGCTTTGAGATGTTGACACCATACCACAGACATTCCCTTTGGGTAAATTGTGTAACGTTATTATGATGCTGCTACAGAATATGCCTTCTTTGGTTCTACCTATGGAACACTATGGGTTAGAGAGAGTAGCTGAGGCAGCAGGCATCTCTTTGGCTTTTCTCACAGCTAAACCAAACCAGAGTAGAGGGACATTTTATTGGCTTGTTAACAAGGATGGGGAGTGAGGGGATTGTGGAGGGAGGCAGGGAGGGCATAGAGGGTCCAGTGCTGGCTCATTATTCACTGTCAGGAGTGCATCCAAGTGTAGCGGTTAATAGAGTGGATGGCATCTTCCCCGCCTGACAGGACATTTTTTTTAGACGAACATCTGTAGACCATCATTGCCGCCATAACGTCAGACGGTAGGAGTCACTCGTTTTATCCCATCATTCCACTGGGAAATAGTGCCGCTAAAACAAGGAGGATGCCATGAGCTGAAGATACTGGAGTTGTAATTGTGATTATTTCTCTATTCCATTTTTTTGTTGTTGCTGTTAGCGAGGAAATAGTTAGTGGCATTAACCACACACGTTTCCGCTAAAACCCCAAACAGGCTCAATTTGTTTCTGCTATAAAAATGAGCAGCAGCGCATAACCGCAACGGCTATTTTCTTTCTTCCAAGGAGGAGTCATGTCAGGCCTTAAAGAGATGTGATAGGAACTCAGGAAGTTTTTTCATTGAGGGAGATGTTGTGTTACCTCAGTCTGGGTCCATTGGAGAAAATCCTTTAATGAGACCCATGGAGCAAATTTTGGGCCTGTGCCATGCCTGCCCAGAATCTAACCACCACACCACGGAAACATAAAACCAGCGAGGATACACATCTGCACGTCCAGCACGGTGGAAAGGCTCCAATTCACCCCGAAGTTAAGTCTAACGACTCGTAAAGAAACAGGAATGGTGGTACCATCTGTTCGGGGGGAGAGCGAGATAGAGAAGAGGGAATAAAAAGGGCTACTTCAGCAGCGTTTTCTGCTCTATAAGCATGGCGGTTCCCTAACCTAAGCTTAATAGTAGGTGACTTAATATCCTAGCACAAACAGGATCAATCCTATCCTATCCTATCGCCACTGTGTTTTCATTTTCACTTCCTTTCTGACACGCAGAACAGAGCGGAGCAATCACCTGCCGCAGGGAGTTAATGTCACTCTGCTGTGCATAAAAATTATTTTGTCATCAATAAAAAAAAGTTTCAGGCCTTCCGAGTGGTGCAGTGGTCTAAGGCACTGCATCTCAGTGCTAGAGGCGTCACTAAAGATCCGGGTTCGATCCCGGGCTGTGTCACAGCCAGCCGCGACCAGGAGACCCATGAGGCGGAGCACAATTGGCCCAGCGTCGTCTGGGTTAGGGGAGGGTTTGGCCGGCCTAGATGTCCTTGTTCCATCGCACTCTAGCAACTTCTATGGCGAGCCGAGCGCATGCACACTGACACGTTGCCAGTAGGACGGGGTTTCCTCTGACACATTGGTGCGGCTGTCCTCCAGGTTAAGCGGGCAGTGTGTCAAGAAGCATTACAGCTTGGCCGTGTTTCGGTGAGGCATGGCTCTCGACCTTTACTTCTCCCGAATTCGTATGGGAGTTGCAGCGATGGGACAAGACTGTAACTACCAATTGGATATAAAATAAACTGGTTCTGGTATGATCTGTGCGATCTAAACATTAGGACAACCTCTTGCTGAGACAGAGGCTGCCCTATTATGCAAAGCGTATTTGTGGCGTCAATGAGTGTACATCTCAAAATGCCAAGATCTCTAGTCAATTAATAAAAAGAGTTCCTAACATTGACCTTAATACAAAGCAACTCTAGATAATACACCATCAAATATGGAAAAGTCAAACTAAGGTGTTTGGATTAATGTAAATGAACAGCAACGGAATGAATCACTGCAACATACCATCACCATTATATTTCACTTTCATTGATATTTATTTCTCTAGCTAAACACTTTGGAACGACCCTGTTTTCATAGTTAACTCCAAACCCACAAGAATGACAGTAAATCATGCTGTTGATGTGCACGCATGCAAACACACACAAACAAGAGAGTGTCTAACTAGTCTATAAATCTGCAGGGTGGGGTTTACAATTCAAGACAAATATTTTGGAAGGGAATATTATCTCATGAAAGCAAGATGTGGATATGGTTTGAATTACAGTAAACTCAAACCATTCAAAAAACATTTCTCAACGCTTAAGTACTGTAAATCTGGTTGTAATTTAATCACTCACAGTGAGGTTTGGTTAGTGGGTCACAGGTAGGGCTGTTGCGGGACGCATTACCGCTAACACCTGCGGTCACTAGTCATGAAGGCAGTCAAATTTCATGTGACCGTTTAGTCATGGTAATTAGGCTTCTCCAAGCTCTGATGTTGCTGATGGTCATTAGTAGCATACCAAACTTGCTAACTGCCTGGTACTCAGCACACTAGTGTCCCTCTAATCACTCTGACATCAACGCAAATGTGTTCGAAAATCTAATCAAACACTTCATTAGAGCCCATGAGTTCATGTTGCGCAACATTTTAATAGGTTATGCAATTGCGCGAGAAAACGATGGTGTGTGAATCTCATCAGCTTTCTATAGGCTAGGCCTACTATATTTATTTCTCAACCTTCTTAATATTAAGCACATTGCTTCTCTTTAAAAACAGGAGTATAGCCTACCTGGCTGGCATGAAAATTAACCACGGGAAAAACCTTCTCCATTCGCTATTTAAGTGCATAGATGACATGTATTTTTCCCCCGCTGCCCCTGTTTCGAGACCGGTGTATGATAATGGTCCATTCTAAATCAAAACAAATTTCATATATTATTTAGTATATGTAAAAACAAGAGTATATCAATAATAGTGATAGGCTAATATGCGTGACAATATTAGCCTATCACTTGTGAATGATATATTATCACTTGTGAATGATGCCCAGCATAAGAAACAGCCTTTTTTATGCAACTTTAAAAAAAATCATAGTCACACATCTCACGTAGCCTAGCACACCTCATGTAGCCTAGCCCATAGGTCTATATGTTTTGATAAGGTTTGTATCACAACTAAAGTGGCCAAATGAAGCACAACAATCCGCTTTACAAGGAGTTTACAGCCTAAATGGCATACATAAGTCAGCTATGAAAAGCCAACTGACATTTACTCCTGAGTTGCTGACCTATTGCACCCTCGACATCTAATGTGATTATTATGATTTGACCATGCTGGTCATTTATGAACATTTGAACATCTTGGCCATGTTCTGTTATAATCTCTGGCCACCCTTCATAGCCCTTCATAGCCTGGTTCCTCTCTAAGTTTTTTCCTAGGTTTTGGCCTTTCTAGGGAGTTTTTCCTAGCCACCATGATTCTACACCTGCATTGCTTGCTGTTTGGGGTTTTAGGCTGGGTTTCTGTACAGCACTTTGAGATATCAGCTGATGTAAGAAGGGCTATATAAATAAACTTGATTTGATAAGTAGCGTATGAGTTTCAAGTTTGGATTATATCATTTTCACCATAAGAATGCACCATCTAATAAAAGTATTACATGTATAATTGCATTTGCAGACACTTTCGATAATGATGTTTTGCCACTAATGTCTTACAGTCTACTGCACATTGCTGTACTTGTTTTATTTATCTATTTTCCCTTTATTTAACTAGGCAAGAAAAATAAATGTGGACAGTTCTTCCAATATCTTCAATATGCACCTTGGAATTGGATAAGAATGCTCGCAGTTGCGTCCCCGATATGTCTGTGTTCACTTGTAGCCTGTGAGAAAGACCCGGTCACGTGATGGGAGAAGAGCAAAATGGACACTGGCCGCAAAATGCATGGATTATGCATTATGGCCACAAAGGGGATGCTGCCTTGAAATTAGAGGCATTATCAAGTGCTTGTCAAAGTGTGAATGACAGACTAATGAAGTGTGTACAACCTGCGCAAAAAACAAAGCACAGCTCATGCCTTTCAAACAACTTTTTTAAAATCCTCATTAGAGTCGCATCATGCAGCCTTACAATGTACTAAAAATCAAAACATATAGCCCAATGTTTGTAGAACAACTAACTTATTTCACATTTTGAATACATTTATTTTTTTACCCCTTTTTCTCCCGAATTTCATGGTATCCAATTGGTATTTACAGTGCTGTCCCATCGCTGCAACTCCCGTACAGACTCAGGAGAGGCAAAGGTCGAGAGCCATGCGTCCTCCGAAACACAACCCAGCCAAGCAGCATTGCTTCTTGACACAAAGCTCGCTTAACCCGGAAGCCAGACACACCAATGTGTCGGAGGAAACACCGTACACCTGGTAACCGTGTCAGCATGCATTGTACCCAGCCCGCCACAAGAGTCGCTAGTATGCAAAGGGACAGCAACATCCCTGCCGGGCAAATCCTCACCTAACCCGGATGACGCTGGGCCAATTGCGCCACCACATGAGCCTCCTTGTCGCGGCCGGCTGCGACAGAGCCTGGACTCGAACCAGGAGCTCTAGTGGCACAGCTAGCACTGCGGTGCAGTGCTTTAGACCACTTCCCACTCAGGAGGCCCGGACAACTAAAGTTACATGAATAACTCTAAATTAAGCATGTAGGAGTACCTATTTCTTTGTTAACCACTCAACACAGAATAGCCGTATGTATGCACTCCCTCAAATCATTTGGAGAAAACATTAATATTTTATTGAGCTTTGTTAAATTGTATTCTTCATACTATAAAATAATGCCACGGAATTCTAAGCAAATCTTGTCTGCTAAATTAACTAGTGTAGCTTACAGACATTTGGCATAGCCAGATTCGGACCTAGGAAGCCACGGCATTTCGATGGGGTACCGTCATACTTCTCCAGAAGGGACAGTTGGGCATCGCTGACCTGGGCGGACGGCTGAGCAGACTGGGGGATTGGCTCACTGTGACAATCCATGATAGGAGGCCTCCTCCATGGCCATACCTAGTTGCGTCAGCTGGTGTTGGTGGAGTAGATGACCCTGTTCGTTGACCATCTGGAAGTTGGTTTTATCCTCTGCTGCTTCCATATTTTGAGGTAGTATTCTGTAACGTATATGCCGGGAGTCAGGAAGCAGGTGCAGAAGGTGAGTTTAATAATGGAATGATACAAATGAGCAAACATGACAAGCACTGAACGTGAGAGAAAACAATAATACCTGATGACATGTGAGGGCTAAATAAAGGGTAAGAATCAAGGAGAAACTAATGACCAGGGGAACAGGTAATGCGTAATATAGTTGCCAGGACCGGTGGTTACTAGACCAGTGACTTTGAGCGCAGGATGGAGGGAGCAGGAGTAGGCGTGACATTAACATAAGGACAACTCAGAGTATGCTAATCTGTTCATCTGAAATAGACTACATTTTCTCTTTAGACCTGTCTAAAATAAATGATGTATTTATTGTGAAGGTGTAGGCTATATTACATGGATTTATTAGACTTTTAAAAATGTACATGTTCCAAAGCTGGCTTGTAGGCTATGTGTGGAAGCCAGGAGATGCTATGTGTTTATGTTAATTAGCTGTCAATTATTGTGAGACCGACAGTTATTTTCTTGACAATCACCGGCTGACAACATTTTGTGACCGCCACAGCCCTAGTACTACAAGAACAAGTGTATTATTTATTGGGATCCCCATTAGCTGACGCCATGATGACAGCTAACCTACTTGGTGTTCATACACAAAAAAAATAGTTTACAGACTTAAGACTATAAAAAGTTGAGTTGATATTAAAAGACAGTCACACAGGCCTTCCGAGTGGCACAGCAGCCCCAGGCACTGCATTGCAGTGTTGCGGCATCACTACAGCCTCGGGTTCATTCGCCCGGGGGGGCTTTACCTGGCTCATCGCGCTCTAGCGACTCCTTGTGGCGGGCCGGGCACCTGCAGGCTGAGCCGGTCGTCAGATGAACAGAGTTTCCTCCGACACATTGGTGCAGCTGGCTTCTGGATTAAACAAGCAGGTGTTAAGAAGCATGGCTTGGCGGGTCATGTTTCGACTGATGATGCAATCCTTCGCCTCTCCTGAGCCCTTCTGGGAGTTTCAGCAATGAGACAAGACCGTAATCATGACCCAAAAATGACTAACAAAAAAGACAAGTCACAATTGAGTAAAGACATTAAATACATTTTAACAGGTGTCGTGTCTTTGGCTATGCCGGATGAAGTGATATGGCATGCTATTCTATAAAATCCTTTCTCCGTAATTAATATTACCTGATTGAGCTAATCATGTAAATGTAATTAACTAGAGAGTCAGTGCACCATGAAATAATATCTATAGAGCTGTTATCTTCCCGAATAAACTCTTAAACTCTTAAATATTTTACATCAATAGCAGTCAATATTAATAGTCACCTTAATTCAGTCTCATCTGAAAGTTGTAAATTCTTGGTTATCTTCACGAACCCTGGCTAACAAGTTGAATCAGCAATACAACATTGGGTTTAATTATTTATTTACTAAATACCTAACTAATCACACAGAATTACATATACAAAGAATGAATCATACCTTGATCACAAATTACATCATAAAGGAAAACGTCCCTGGCGGGCGGAACAGATTTGACAGCTGGTTACACAAAAGAAAAGGGGCTGGGTTTGAGCGAAAGAGCGGGAAGACTGAGGGACAAAGGGAGAAGCTGTGCTATCGTAAATACAGTATATTATGCATTCTAAATTACCACCCATTTGGAAATGGAAAATGCAATAAATATTTACTCTGAGCTGCGCTTCGGTAGGTTGGTGGTAGATGGAAGGCCGTGTTGCCAAACCGAGTCCTTTGAAGAATGTCTCTGGTGGTCAATTGAATACGTTGTAGTAACGTCGTTGTGTGATAGACGGGATACTCTGTCTGTTCTTTCCTAGCCCGCGTTTGCAGCTGCTGTTGCTAACTCACTTCTGTAGTGAATAAGAGATCAAAGTTCATACCATTCACAACCAAAGCTCACGCTGAGGTTGGCTTAGTTCTGTAGTTGACATGTTAGTCCTTTTAATGCAGAGGCTTCAGACCTCACGTACTTGGAACCGGAGGTTATATTGTCGTCAAGGGCTTATATAGTGGAGGGAGAAGGGCGTGTTTAACAGTCTACAGCCCATGTCTCTTCGCAGGGGCGGGTCACTGATTGAGCAGAGCCCTAACCTTATGAAAACCCAAATCTCTCATTGGAAGCTAAAATTACATTTAATCTTTTCACCAATAATTTTATATTCAAACATTTAAATTGAACAACAATTCCATGTGAATCCGATAACTCTGATGTGTAGACTTTCCACTGTAGAGTTTATGTCCTCCTATCATTGAGGATCATCAGATGACAACTGAACTGATATCATATTCATTAAGTACCACCGCATATGTTCAATTGGTTGGATTACCAGAATATAGTTCATTTCCCCTCACCTTCTGATGTTCCCAGAATCTCTATGTTAACCAAGGGGTTTTCAAATTTCACATCAGTAGGGTAGAGAGAGGAAAAAAGGGGGAAGAGGTATTTATGACTGTCATAAACCTACACCCCAGGCCAACGTCATGACACAGGACACAGAGACAATAAGAGTCAACAAACACTAGACATGTTAAAATAACTAGAAGTGCTTTTATGGAAAAAAAGCTACAAGTACAGAGCATCCATCAAATTGCTACAATTTGTGCAGAGCATGAATTCCATACCAGGCATTGTCCAGGGCAACCATACATGTAATTATGATTAGGTTGCATAAGCTGACAATAAACCGTATGGGGCATGTGAATTAACTTTAAATCAAACAAATGATGCATATCATCTTTCCACCTACACAATAAAGCCCATTCAAGACCAGAACAGGATAGATCCATGACATAAGGAACTAAAGCAGATTTTAAGGTAATCTTGTGACATATGTCACCATTCTACTGGGGTAAAGTTATCACCAGAAAATTGTAGTCAGTGCATGCCAGTGTTACTGGCCTCCAGTTTCAACAAGTTTGGCTCTTCTCTCATAGGCTATCCATTCCTCTCTCCATTCATGCTATTTGAGACTAGTGCTAAAGGAGGTAGTTGCCTGCCACATGTTTGGCTGTGATGGGCTAAAGGTGGGCAGAGGGGCGGGGGAGTCCGGCAGCAGCGGTGTCACTGTGATTTCTGTCAGCCACTGTGATTTCTGTCAGCCACTGTGATTTCTGTCAGCCGGCTGAAGTGACTCTCAGTGAGGTGGTGTGCCCCCTGTTGTGCAGCTCTCTGCTAATTAACACTGAGCCCCCCACCACCACCTCATCCTCTCCACGCGCCATCACCACTGTTTAGTTCAGCCACCACAGAGAAACACTCATCTCAGGCACAGAGGTGGCCTGGGTGAGAGATGTTGTTTACCACCACGGCAATACAGCAGAGGCATGAGCAGTCAGGAGTCAGGATTACAGTCTAGAGCACAAACTCCTCCAACAACACTAATGAGATTTATAATGAACCAGAGGAAACTACTTCAGAATCAAGCACAGACTGTAGGTTTTATAGATTTTCCCATTTGTCACTAGTATTATGATTATTCCTGTTTTGATTGCAGCCAAAATCCAAATAAGAATTCCTCCATAGGCCAATCGTGCAATATGCATTTAATTCAACTGGGACAAGACGAGGACCTTCAATATTCCACTAGCGCTGCTGAGTTGACATGTCACGCCAGTGGGCTGGCCTGATGTGAGCATCTGAGCAAGAAGCTAGCTAGAGCTAACGTGGACTGCAAGGTGACTAATTGACTTGGAGAGGAGATGGTGTGTGCGTGAGAGGGAGTGCCTCCGTGGCAAAGTCGACGAATATCTCACTGTAAGAAAGAAAACAGAGCCCCTATCTAGATCCACTTGATTGCAGCTTCCACTGAGAGAGACAGAAAGAGAGGGAGAGAAAGAATGAGGGAGATAATGGTGTAGAGAGAAAGAGAGAGCGATAGAGAGTGAAAGAGGACAGAGAGAGAGAACAGAGAAAGAGAGAGAGCAAAAGAGGTGAGACAACAGAGAGAGAGAGAGAGAGACGGAGAAAGAGAGAAAGAAAGAAAGAGAGAGAGATGAGGCCAGAGCACAGCAACATGTCACTCCCTAACCTCATCTCCACATTTGACAGATACTTTGCCTGCCCCTGGAGGTTCAGTCTAAATATAACCTAGAATAGGGGACAGATATGGTTTTTAAATCACTGCTTGCATTCATCTTGATAGATCACATGAAGGGGTTTATACACATGAATGTAGGCTATGTTGCAGGATAGGTCATTCTATGAGGCATGGTAATGTGTGAGCTGTGGGACTCCATTCCTAGAAGTGTGATATTTCATATGTGGATTATTTGGAATGGAAAGAGGGATGAAGAAAGAGAAAAATCAAGAATCGTAAAAGGTCAAAATCTAAGTGTTCTAAAAATAGAGTGTGAAACGTTAACAAGCCAATGGGCAAAAAGACAAATCCGAGGGATGAACTGACTGGGGAGCAACACTGACTGCAAGGAGAAAGAAGACTCATTTTCCCCATCAGCTCTCTGACACATGAACAGTGCCAGGGTTATTCACCATTCCAGTCAGTCATCTAAAAATGTTTTCCATTGGAAGCTTTCAGCTTGTTCCAAAATGGATGTCACAAGAGGATTCAATGTGAAATGCTTCTTACACTGTACTTCATTGTATTTTTCTGATCATTAGTTTTGTTCCCTCTAAGCTGCACTCGTGGGTGGGAACCGAGACTGCCTCTCAGAAGAAATTTCAGCCTGAGGAGAGAAGCACGAGATTCAACTTCACTCAACTTTCGCGAGTTTTCCCCTTTAGTTAACACTATCAATGTTCCCTTTACTTTGAGAATTGTGATCAAATCAACGCAATATTAACCCCTTTCAATGGAACATACCGAAACAAAACCAACTGTGCAAGACTTAGTATGCAAAACAAACTATGCAGAGATTTTGTTGTAGGTAGAACGCATCTGAGTAGGATTCTATTGCATTGACACGAACCACTTAGCCAGTACTCTACACAGACCTACACAGACCGGTGCAGCATAACCAGAACTGCAGTAGGCCTATATGCAAATACACCATTGCCATATATGGATCTGTGCCGTTCACTTTGAACTGGACTGTGTTTACAGCATGAGGGTCGTGAGTAGATGCGCCTGTTTTGAGATCAAAGCGGGAGCTGCATGTAGCCACGTGTGCACATCTGTTCATATCCTTTGCTAGTTAGTGAGTTATTATACCAGTTATAGATAATTTGCAGTCAGCAATGAGGGGAGGGGGGGGGGGTTGCTTCCTACAAGAGCACAAAACGTGTGTACATTTCTAGACATATTTGAAAAGCGAGTCGGGTAAATAGTTTGTATTTGTATTAAAAGGGCAGTGTTGTATTTTGAGACGAGCTTAAATAAGATAAGTAGCCAATAGGCAGAGGGTAGCATAATTTGTCTGATTCTCTGCAATAATGGTATGGGAATAATAATGCATTTTATTTTGTAAAGTGGTTTCTTACATCATCAACAACACAACAATATTTTCAGTCACCTCCTTGTCTGAAGGACAAGGGAATTAACAGGCTATTCTTCTATTCTTCTATTCAAAAGTCTAATGGAATGTAGGCATACATTGAACACCACACATTGGCTGCTTCTGTAGGCTGAATGATAGAACAGCTATTTCCATGTTAAAATGTTATGGGATGCCTTCTCTCCATTGTTTTTGATGTTAGGCCTACATTATGATCAAATAACCACAGTAGCCTATTTGACCACTGTCTGAAACTGTATCTGTAAAGTGGGTACAGCCTCAGTGCTCACAGTAAACGCACTTGAAGTTCCACAGAAATTTCAAAACGTTCAAGACTTGAAATTTGCTCAGTACCACCAAAAATTGAGAGGAAACATTGGTTGGAGTATATTGGATGTAATGGATAATAATAACATTTAGCACTGTTTGGATATCTCCTCCTGAGGTGTGAGACTATGACTAGCCATAGAGTGAATTACGACAAGATCATTAATCATTCTATAATATCTAGGCTGTCCTATACACTGAAAGAGGTTGTTAGCTCTTTCAGATGTACTTTATAGCCTAGTTTAATATTATAGGCTATTGTCAGGGATCAAAGGCACAAGTTTAATTACTTGTTAAAAACATACTTAGGCTTACATACAGTTCTGTGACCAAACTCATAAATGACAAGGTTGGATTAGCTGAACTTTCCCCAAATGTTTTTTTTTCCTCACTGACTAGTCAACTTGTTTGGTTTGAAATGCTCCAAGGCAAACTGACTATATCATGAAACCGTGTTGTTTCTGCCGCTTGGGCCGGGCTGCATGGCCTGTCTAACTCACTGCAATGATGCAACTAATGAACATTCAGTCTCATCACCCTAAGGACAAGCAGGCTAATTGTGGTGACGTGCCCCGCTTTTGGTCTCTCCCGACGGTTCAGCGAGATTGGGACATTACCACACACGTCTGTAGGCATGACCTGATGACAAACACACAAACAACATAGTTCAGGATGACTAACATTACTTTCTTTCGTATTGCTGAATCCCATATGAATGTAAAACATTTCACATGATAATGAAAAAAGTAGTTTTCTAAGTCAATAAATCTGCCTAGGCCTAACTATAGCCTTCTTGGATGAGATTACTAAATTGCAGCAAATACCTAAAACTGTAGTCTATAGGGTGTTCACCCATGAAATTATTTAATTCAATGTTTCCAAAAAATAATATTAATTCAATGGAGAATTGCATTAAAAAAAAAAAACAATATTCCAAACCCTATGTCTTTACCATGTATTGTTCACAAGTTATGAATCACACTTGTGTAAAATGGTGCCGGAGCAGAATGCAGACATTTCACATGACCCCAACCGATTGTGTTTTTTGTTAGTTTATCTGATTATAATTTCTTTACTCTATTTGTACATATTGTTGCCGCTAACGTCTATTTGCTACTATGGCCTATTTATTGCCATACCTCCTCACGCCATTTGCACACACTGTATATAGACGTTCTTTTTTTTCTATTGAGTTATTGACTGTACGCTTGTTTATTCCATGTGTAACTCTGTGTTGTTGTTTCTGTCACACTGCTTTGCTTTATCTTGGACAGGTCACAGTTGTAAATGAGAACTTGTTCTCAACTAGCTAACCTGGTTAAATAAAGCTGAAATTAAAAAATTAAACTTAAATGACAGAAAATAACTTCTAGACATCAGGACTGCGATTACTCACCACGGACTAGCAGAATCCTTTTTCTTCTTTCACAACTCTGACGAGCCCGAGGCGCAGGATATACGGCTCCCTCGGGAACAGGCCCCGACCCCAGTGATCTGCATGAAGAGGAGGCGGAGAAAGAGAGACCGGAGAGCGGGCTGTCTTCTGAGAAGTCGGAGGCGATTGTATAAACCCCCACTTTCGTCAATTCTACAAGCAAAAATGCAATCTTTGGACAATAAAATGGACGAGTTATTGGGAAGATTAAACTAACAACGGGACATTAAAACTGTAACATCTTATGCTTCGCGGAGTCGTCTCTGAACAATGACAATATCAACATACAGCTGGCTGGTTATACGAGAGAACAGCGGCGTCTGGTAAGACAAGGGGCGGCGGTCTATGTATTTTTGTAAACAACAGCTGGTGCACGATATCTAAGGAAATCTCGAGCTATTGCTCGTCTGAGGAGTTTCTCATGATAAGCTGCAGACCACACTACCTACCGAGAGAGTTTATCTGTATTCGTTGTAGCTGTTTACATACCACCACAGTCAGAGGCTGGCACTAAGATAGCATTGAATGAGCTGTATTCCGCCAAAACCAAACAAGAAAACGCTCACCCAGAGGCAGCGCTCCAAGTAGCCGGGGACTTTAAAGCAGGGAAACTTAAATCAGTTATACCAAATTTCTATCAGCATGTTAAATGTGCAACCAGAGAGAAAATGTCTCTGGACTACCTATACTCCACACACAGAGATGCATACAAAGCTCTCCCTCGCCCTCTATTTGGCAAATCTGACCATAATTCCATCCTCCTGATTCCTGCTTACAAGCAAAAATTTAAGCAGGAAGCACCAGTGACTTGATCAATAAAAAAAGTGTTCAGATGAAGCAGATGCTAAACTATAGGACTGTTTTGCTAGCACAGACTGGAACATGATCAGGGATTCCTCCAATGGCAATGAGGAGTACACCACATCTGTCATTGGATTCATCAATAAGTGCATTGACGACGTCGTCCCCACAGTGACCGTACGTACATACCCCAACCAGAAGCCATGGATTACAGGCAGCATCCGCACTGACCTAAAGGCTAGAGCTGCCGCTTTCAAGGAGCAAGACTCTAACCCGGAAGCTTATAAGAAATCCCGCTATGCCCTCCGATAAACCATCAAACAGGCAAAGCGTCAATATAGGACTAAGATCGTGTCGTACTACACCGGCTCTGACGCTAGTCGAACGTGGCAGGTTCTTCAAAGCATTACAGACTACAAAGGGAAGCACAGCTGCCCAGTGACACGAGCCTACCGGACAAGCTAAACTACTTCTATGCTTGCTTCGAGGGAAATAACATTGAAACATGCATGAGAGCACCAGCTGTACCGGAAGACTGTGTGATCACGTCCTCCGCAGAAAATGTGAGTAAGACATTTAGACAGGTCAACATTCACAAGACTGCAGGGCCAGACGGATTACCAGGACGTGTACTGTGTGCATGCGCTGACCAACTAGCAAGTGTCTTCACTGACATTTTCAACCTCTCCCTGTCCGAGTCTGTAATACAAACATGTTTTAAGCAGTCCACCATAGTGCCTGTCCCCAAGAACACTAAGGTAACCTGCCTAAATGACTACTGACCCGTAGCACTCACATCTGTAGCCATGAAGTGCTTTGAAAGGCTGGTCATGGCTCACAGCAACACCATCATCCCAGAAATCCTAGACCCACTCCAATTTGCATACCGCCCCAACAGATCCACAGATGATGCAGTAACTATTGCACTCCACACTGCCCTTTCCCACCTGAACAAAAGGAACACCTGTGAGAATGCTATTCATTGACTACAGCTCAGCGTTCAACACCTTAGTGCCCTCAAAGCTCACCAATAACCTAAGGACCCAGGGACTGAACATCTCCCTCTGCAACTGGATCCTGGACATCCTGACGGGCCGCCCCCAGGTGGTAAGGGTAGGTAACAACACATCCGCCACGATTATCCTCAACACAGGGGCCCCTCGGAGGTGCGTGCTCAGCCCCCTCCTGTACTCCCTGTTCACTCATGACTGCACGGCCAGGCACGACTCCAAATACATCATTAAATTTGCCAATGACACAACAGTGGTAGGCATGATCACTGACAAAGAAACTGCCTATAGGGAGGAGGTCAGAGACCTGGCCGTGTGGTGCCAGGACAACAACCTCTCCCTCAACGTGATCAAGACAAAGGAGATGATTGTAGACTACAGGAAAAAGAGGACCGAGCACGCCCCCATTCTCATCGATGGGGCTGAAGTGGAGCAGGTTGAGAGCTTCAAGCTCCTTGGTGTCCACATCACCAACAAACTAACATGGTCCAAGCACACCATGACAGTCGTGAAACAAACACAACAAAACCTATTCCCCCTCAGGAGACTGAAAAGATTTGGCATGGGTCCTCAGATCCTCAAAAAGTTCTACAGCTGCACCATCGAGAGCATCCTGACTGGTTGCATCACTGCCTGGTATGGCAACTGCTTGGCCTCTGACCGCAGGGCACTACAGAGCGTAGTGTGAGTGAGAATAAAGACGACTTTCAAGTAGTAAGACATGTATAAAAGCAACAGATACCATGAATAAGAAGGGGCTAGAATGAGAGTCTTATATGGTGAACTACCGAGAGGCTAAGACAGGCAAGCCCCATACTATTGTGGAGAACTTCATTCTTCCTGCTGCTGCGGATATGGCTGGAACAATGCTGGGGAAAAAGGACAAAAAAACTACAGACAATGCCTTCATCAAACCACACTGTTTCACAACGCATCAGTGACATGGCAGGAGATGTTTTGAAACAATTACTGTTTCGTATACAAGCCAGTGAATTATATGCATAACAGCTGGATGAGTCAACAGACGTGGTGAGCCTGGCACAGCTCCTGGTATATGTTAAGTTAATGGAGGTCAATTAAGGAAGACATCCCCTTCTGCAAACCACTGGAAACCAGGACAACATGAGAGGATATTTTTTAAGTACTGGACAGCTTTGTGACATCAAATGGACTTTGGTGGTCAAGATGTGTCGGTATCTGAACTGATGGAGCAAAAGTCATGACAGGGAAACAGTGGACACCACTTGGGTACACTGCAGCATCCACTGAGAGGATCTTGCTGACAAGGGAATGCCTGACAGCTTGAAAGACCTTTTGGACACTACAGTGAAACTGTTTCAATTTGTTAAAGCAAGGCCCCTGAACTCTTGTATTTTCTGCATTATGCAATGATATGGGTAGCGACCATGTAACGCATGTAACACTTTTACAATATACATAAGTGCAAGGGGCAAAATAGACACATTTTAAAAAATTGAGAGACAAGATTAAAGTTACGTTTTCTTTTCTGGACATAATTTTCACTTGTCTGACTGCTTGCATGATGACGAGTATCTCACACGACTAGCCTATCTGGGTGATGAAACTCGACTAGTCTATCTGGGTGATATTTTTTCTAACCTGAATGATCTGAATCTAGGATTACAGGGACTCTCCGCAACTATATTCAATGTGTGGGACAAAACTGAGGCGATGATTAAGAAGTTGGAGCTCTTTTCTGTCTGCATTAACAAGGACTACACACAGGTCTTTCCATCATTGTATGAGTTTGTGTGCAAATGAACTTAAGCTTACGGACAATGTCAAATGTGATATAGCGAAGCACCTGAGTGAGATGGGTGCACAATTATGCAGGTACTATCCCGAAACGGACAATGCAAACAACTGGATTCGTTATCCTTTCATGCCCTGCCCCCAGCTGCTTACCGATATCTGAACAAGAGATCCTCATCAAAATTGCAACAAGCGGTTCTGTGAAAATTAAATGGAATCAGAAGCCACTGTCAGATTTCTGGATAGGGCTGCGCTGAGTGTAGCCTGCCTTGGCAAATCGCTCTGCTAAGACACTGATGCCCTTTGGAACCACGTACCTATGTGAGAGTGGATTCTCGGCCCTCACTAGCATAAACTAAATACTGGCACAGACTGTGTGTGGAAAATTATTTGAAGACTGGGACTCTCTCCAATACAACCCAACATTGCAGACATTATGTCATGGCTTTAGAAGCTTCTGATAGGCTAATTGACATCATTTGAGTCAATTGGAGGAGTACTTGTGGATGTTTTTCAAGGCCTACCTTCAAACTCAGTGGTTCATCCTTGGGAGAAATGTCCAAATGACTGAAGGTACCACATTCATCTTTACAAGCAATAGCACGCAAGTATAAACACAATATAAACCCTCCTGAGAAAAAGCAACATGAAAGCACGCCTGGAGTTTGCAAAAATGCACATGAAAGACTCAGAGACCATAAGGCAAAAGATGTGGTCTGATGAGACAAAAAAATGTAATATTTAGCCTGAATGCAAAGCGCTATGTCTGGCGAAAACCAGGACAGCTCAACACCATCCCTTCCGTGATTCATTGTGGTGGCAGAATCATGCTATGGGGATGCTTTTCAGCGGCAGGGACTGGGAGACTGGTAAGGATAGAGGGAACAATGAATGGAGCCAAATACAGACAAATCCTTAATGAGAACCTGCTTCAGAGTGCAAATTACTTTAGGCTGGGGTGAAGATTTACATTCCGGGACAATGACCCCAAGCATACAGCCAAACAATGCTGGAATGGCTTCAGAACAAGAATATCAAAGTCCTTGAGTGGCCAAGCCAAAGCCCAGCGTTGAACCCTAATGAAAATCTGTGGAAAGACTTTAAGATGGCTGTTTACCACCACTCCCCATCTAACTTAACAGAGCTTGATAAAATCTGCAAGGAAAAATGGGAGAAAATCCCCAAATCCAGCTGCAAAATTGATACATACATACATAGACTCAAATCTGTAATCACCGCCAAAGGTGCTTCTACAAAGTATTGACTCAGGGGTGTAAATACTTCTGTAAATTAGATGTTTCATTTTCAATACATTTGCAAAAGATTGTGCGTAGATGGATGAAAGATTAAATCCATTTGGGGCAGCAGTAGGGCTAGTGATTAGTGCGCTGGATCGAATCCCCGAGCTGACAAGGTAAAAATCTGTCGTTCTGCCCCTGAACAAGGCAGTTCCCCTGGTAGGCCGTCATTGTAAATAAGAATGTGTTCTTAACTGACTTGCCTAGTTAAATAAAGGTTACATTTTTACAAGTTTTTTATTTTTATTTAATCCATTATGAATTCAGGCTGTAACACAACAAAATGTGGAATAAATCAAGGGGTATGAATAGTTATTGAAGGCACTGTATATGTCTTATGTAATGATAGAAATGTTCAATATAGCATACATAGGTCGCAGGTCTGAGATCTTCACAATAGCTGTAATAATCTGCACAGAATCTTGAACAACATTGGTCACTTGCATGTACTTTTAATGTAATCTCAACTGTAATCCAGGTCATTTGGTTGTGCTATTAGATGTAGCATAGTGATAACACATTAAATTGTTTTTTAAATACAACATATCTGTCATATTCCAATTTGAACTTTGGTGCGCTTTTAAATGGTTGAAAGTGAAAACACATTTGGATGATAATGAAACCAAAAAATCTGACATTGTTTTTCCATTTGAATTTGGTTGTGCTTTAGATGGTTGAAAGCATAATGATAATGATAACATTAGAGGGGGGGGGGGGGGGGGGGGGTGCAGTGCCCCTGTGACAACAATAAGGGACCCCCTTGTGGCCCCCCTAAATGTGGAGTATGAAATAATTTTCACATAACTCATTTTTGCTATCTTTCTTTTTTTACCTCTGTTATTAGTCAGTGGCAACGATGATGATTATGAACATGGTCTTTTGCCTGCTAATGCCTGCAGTGAAGAAAATGACAATAACGCCTAATGTAACTGGCCCCTCTAACAGTACAACTGGCCCCAGCTTGGCCCCCCCAGTTGAAATGGTCTAGAACCGCCACTGCTTAGAGTTGCCTTGCGCTACACTTCACGGAGGATACATGTCTGCGATCGTGCAGGATCCGTACATATGCCCCCTCACTCTCTCCTCTTTACACAGAATAAAAAGCGGGTGCAATAGCTGTGCGCGCAGCCCGCTGAAAAAGGGGGACCTCTACAGTTGCGAGCGTACACGGCACACATGCCCTTCCGGTGCCAGTGCGAGCGGTTTCACACCAACACATTTCCTACGGGACAAGAAGCACGAATATGATTGGCCACTCATCACATTTGCAAGGTACAGTACTACAGCAACATCACCGTGAACAAAGAGCACTGGAGTTGGAGTGACTGCAGTGGAGAGATCTCAAACGAAGCCCTCACAAAAAGAGATTTGCACAGCATATTATAACATTATGAAAGGGACAAATACCTCTATATCCACATGCATGTTCAGGTTCATTTTAAAAATAGATGTCAATGTGACTTCCCTGGTTAACTATAGCATTCAAATAGAAATTTGTATTTGTTTAATTTTGATGATATTTTAATCACCAAGCACTGTAAAATCATATGCATAAATTGATGATGATTACATTTTCAGATGCCCAATTATGGAAAAGATAATATTCAAATCTACTTCATTTAGAAATTAGGGAAATGACAACCCTGATCTATGAGTCACCAACTGAACATTTCAGTACCTGTTCTGCTTGTTTTTGGGTATGTCATTCCCCTTCTCTGTTGGTGCTGAATGGGCATTGGAAGGGTAAGTAGTGGTGCTGCTGGTGACTCCCATAGTGGAGAACACAGTGACATCCAAAGTACTTCACTGCAGGGGCTGACTGGGACCAGAAATGGCTAATTCTTAGCCAAATAATGGTAATAAGTTGTGATATCTTTCCAAGTTGTTTCTTCATCACCTTGTATAGGCAACAGAAGCTTTAAAAAAGCCTAAAAACACAATAGGCCTAGCTATATACATTTTAAGGTGTGTTCAAAATACCTGTTGGACGCTCATAAACACCCTTAGGACAGCTTGAACATGCATGAACTCATGAATACGCAAATGTAAATCGACTTCGTAATGATTGTCTAGGCCACATTATTTATCATTAATTTGAATGAGCTTCAAAAAACACAATAGTTACGTTTTCAGATATGCTTGGGATGGATGGAAAGGTTCTTGCAATGGGGAGATCTTTAACACATCTTTAAACTGGGACGGCATTGTAAAATAGTATTTTGATTACAATACCGATCATCTAAATTGCTATAAAGCCCAGAATAAAGCATTGGCTACTATGCTAGTTCACGGGTAACATGGATTGCGCTACACTTTTGCACATTCTTATTTAATTAATATAACGGCGCGTGGCTCATGCACTGAACTTACCCAGGAACAGTGTGTGAAATGAGCCAGACATCACGACTCTCAGCTGGAGCGAAAATTCCACAAAAACCAGCAGAACACCACGTCTTCTTTCTTCCCTAAAATGAGTTTAAGTCATATACCTGGGCCATCAAATCTGAATGAAATTGGAATAGTGCGAATGATGTTGGTCTATAGGTAGGCTACAACGCATATCACACATGTCCTTGTGCTCATTCAGAAATAGAGCCGCACATGTTCATTGTTTCTCGCAGAACACCCGGTATCTTAGAGTTGCCTTACGCTACACTTCACGGAGGATACATGTCTGCAGTCGTGCAGGATCCGTACATATGCCCCCTCACTCTCTCCTCTTTACACAGGATAAAAAGCGGGTGCAATAGCTGTGCGCGCAGCCCGCTGAAAAAGGGGGACCTCTACAGTTGCGAGCGTACACGGCACACATGCCCTTCCGGTGCCAGTGCGAGCGGTTTCACACCAACACATTTCCTACGGGACAAGAAGCACGAATATGATTGGCCACTCATCACATTTGCAAGGTACAGTACTACAGCAACATCACCGTGAACAAAGAGCACTGGAGTTGGAGTGACTGCAGTGGAGAGATCTCAAACGAAGCCCTCACAAAAAGAGATTTGCACAGCATATTATAACATTATGAAAGGGACAAATACCCCTCTATATCCACATGCATGTTCAAGTTCACTTTAAAAACAAATGTCAATGTGACTTCCCTGGTTAAATATAGCATTCAAATAGAAATATGTATTTGTTAATTTTGATGATATTTTAATCACCAAGCACTGTAAAATCATATGCATAAATTGATGATGATTACATTTTCAGATACCAATTATGGAAAAGATAATATTCAATCTACTTTATTTAGAAATTAGGGAAATGACAAACCTGATCTATGAGTCACCAACTGAACATTTCAGTACCTGTTCTGCTTGTTTTTGGGTATGTCATTCCCCTTCTCTGTTGGTGCTGAATGGGCATTGGAAGGGTAAGTAGTGGTGCTGCTGGTGACTCCCATAGTGGAGAACACAGTGGCATCCAAAGTACTTCACTACAGGGGCTGACTGGGACCAGAAATGGCTAATTCTTAGCCAAATAATGATAATTATGTGCAAAACCCCCAATTTAGACTGGCCCACTGGGCTAAAATGGACCAGCCCATCTGGCCTTTGCCAGAACTGGCCTATGGCGATTTTGTCTCTGCTTCACTATCAGTCCTTCCTTTGTTTTTCCACAGGGTTCCATTCAGGCAATACAATTGTTATTTTGTTCTTGCTTCGTGACTTTTATTTTCAGAATTGAATTTCCTCACACACAGCTTGGCCTATGATGTATTGCTTTTGCTGATATGTACCAGAGCAAGCACAACAGTCATGGCTGGATTACTAAATCCTTGATAAAACTGCAAATGACTGGCAGCTCGCAGTCTTCGATCTAGCCACAACCGAATGAGGCTGTCATAACATGGGCACCGTACGCATGATATATTGTCAAATCGTTCTATAACTTAATATTCTAGCAATTACTAGATAGCTTTTAATTTCACCCTGTCCATTTCTGATGAGAAGTCTAGCGCCACCAGAATAAACGAGACAAAAGCTGAACATGATCTTAAATGTGTTGACTGTGAATCTGTCTTGAAATAGCAGAGTGTGGAACAAAGACCTGGGCTCATTAAAAATGAATCAAGGGTATATTGGCCCTCATGTTTTCCCCCTGCTCAGGGATTCTCAGTGTGGATCAATGAAGGCTGAGGACATTACCATCTCTCCCAATAATAAAGCTTCACTTATTATAGCAACCATTCCAAAATGCTAGGAACGATCATTACAAAGTTCAGTGCCAAATTACTGCTTGGTTATTCACACATAACAAAACTATTATTTCTAAACAGATCTTAAAGTCATTCATCTACATTGGGCAAACAGATGAAACGCCGGAACGAAGGAGTCATGTTTCATTCCTGTCATGATTGTGCACAAAAGTGAAAATCGAGGGAGAGCAAATATGATCTCCTTCATTGTTTTTGTCAAGAGTGTCAAAAGTGAAACCATGAGAGAGAGAGAGCGAGAGAGACAGATATATACAGACAGAGACAGGGATATATCCAAACCGAGAGCAAACCTCAGCAGTCTATAGGATGATGATGATCTTATCTCAGCCATACCATAAAGACTCGTCTACATACTGGACATGATCTCTCACCAATAATTTCAAAGGATTCAGGAATGGACAGGATGTCACTGGTACACACCCATTGGACAAAACGGTTATACATTGAATTCTAATTGGCTCAGACAACTCAGCTCCAACTGGTATTCATCAATCAGTTATTCAGACTGAGAAGACTTGTCAACCTCAGCAGCCATTAGAATGAGTACTCTAAGGCAACAACAGTAATCACTAAAGGACATGCAGAATTCCCTATCTTAGGTCAGTTGGGATCACCACTTCATTTTAAGAATGCTGGTAGGGATCTGCTCTGACGCCAACCACACACCGAGACAGAGAGACAGAGAGACAGAGAGAGAACTGCAGGTTAGGACGACACCGGATGGACACCAGAGGGCGTAGCAGTAGCAGATGTGACAGTACACCCCCCCCTCTACGGACGCCACGACACGGCTTGTCTGGGTGTAAGGTGTAAAAATCCTGTAAGAAGGAGGGATCTAGATTATGATGACGGGACACTCCTCAGGCCCGTATCCTTCCCAGTCCACCAGATACTGCCACCCGTCCGCAGTCCGCAGTCTCGCTGGAGGATGGAAGCTTGGAGAGGGGAATGAAGTGAGCCGCTTTAGAAAATTGGTCAATAATAGTGAGGATGACTGAGTTACCATTTGATGGGGGAAGCCCAGTGACGAAGTCCAAAACTATGTGTGACCAGGGGCGACTAGGTATGGGAAGAGGATGAAGCAGGCTGATATGAATTCCCGAGTGTCTCTCTCCATGGTGGGCCACCAAAATCGCTGACGCAGGAAGGAGACTGTCCGATTCATGCCAGGGTGACAGGTGAGGTGAGTAGAATGGGCCCATTGAAGAACATCAGAACAAACTGAATCTGGCAAAAACAGAGCATTACATGAGCCTAACGATGCAGGAGGATGGCATAATGGTCTCAGACTTAGAACTTTTGTTGTCTGCGGTGAACTTACGAGAGAGGGCATCAGGCTTGGTATTCTTAGATCCGGGCGACAAGTGAGTGTGAAGTTGAATCTTCCAAAAAACAATGCCCACCTGGCCTGCCGAGATGAGACATTTGGCGGTCTGGATGTAGGCTAGATTTTTATGATCCGTCCACACAATGAAGGGAAGTACTGAACTCTCTAACCAGTGACGCCACTCCTCAAGAGCCGGCTTAACAGCTAAGAGTTCCCGGTTGCCTATGTCAATTTCTCTCTGCAGGTGAGAGCTTGTGGGACAAGAAGGCACAAGGGTGGAACTTCTGATCCGCGGGAGAACGTTGAGACAGGACTGTACTTACCCCGGTGTCGGAAGCGTCCACCTTGAGGACGAACTGGTGTTCTGGGTCTGGCTGGGTAAGGATTGGAGCAGAAGGGAAGCGGTGCTTCCCGGAACGCTGCCTCTGCCTCGGGGAACCAGTGGAATCGAGTAGAAGTTGAGGTGAGAGCAGTTAGAGCTGCCAAACGACTGTAGTCACGGATGAATCGTCTATAAAAATTAGCAAACCCCAGAAAACGCTGTAACTGCCTCAGATTCGCGGGCACAGGCCACTCTGACTGCCCTAACCTTGGCAGGGTCCATTCGTAGCTGTCCTTGAGCAATAATGTAACCCAAGAAGGAGACAGAGGAAACGTGAAACTCACATTTCTCAGCCTTGACAAATAGCTTGTTCTCCAATAGCCTTTGGAGAACTTGGTGGATGTGTTGCTTGTGAGCCTCAATGTTCTTCGAAAAAATAAGAATGTCATCCACATAGACAAAAACAAAACATCCAATGACATCCTTCACCAAGCCCTGAAAAACAGCTGGGGCGTTAGTGAGGCGAAAAGGCAAAACGAGGTCCTCAAAATGTCCAAGTGGTGTGTTGAACACCGTTTTCCACTCATCTCCCTCTCTGATGCGGACAAGGTGGTAGGCATTCCAAAGGTCCAGTTTAGTAAATACTGTGGCACCATGGAGGGGGGCAAAAGCAGAACTGATAAGTGGCAAGGGATACTTATTCCCGACGGTGATACTATTCAACCAACAGAAGTCTATGCATGGATTCAGTGACCCGTCCTTCTTCTTGACAAAGAAAAATCCAGTTCCCACCGGAGAGGAAGAAGGCCTGACATGTCCGACAGCCAGTGAGTCCTGGATGTATTCCTCCATGGCCTCTTGCTCGGGGCGAGAGAGGTTATACAACCTGCTACTAGGGAGAGGAGCTCCAGGCTGAAGCTTGATAGCACAGTCGTAAGGCCAATGAGGCGGCAGAGATGGGGTGTGGTGCTTGCTGAATACAGGAGCTAGACCGCGATATTCTGGAGGAACAGAAGACTGGTCTTGAGGATCTGGAATGGACTGGGGTGCAGACAAGGCAGGAGGAAGGGCAGAAAGTAGACAATTAGAATGGCAAAATGTACTCCAAGTAGTAACTCTTCCAGTAGACCAGTCAATCTGTGGGTTGTGTAGCTTTAACCATGAATAGCCCAGAACCAGAGGTGAGTGAGAACTGTCGATGAAACGGAACCTGATCTTTTCCTGGTGATTACCAGAGAGACGCAGAATAACAGGAACAGTTCTCTCCAAAACACGGAAGAGTAGCTTTCCATTGAGAGCGTTGGCTTCCAGAGGTGAATCAAGCAAAACAGTGTCCAGGCCCAACTGCTTAACAACCCCTCGGCCCAGAAAACTCTCGTCGGCGCCTGAATCGATGAGAGCAGAAAGAGGAAAAGCCTGCCTCTGCCACACAAGGTTGGCCTCAAGCAGGGGTCTGGGAGATGATGGGCAGGCGATTTGGCTCAACAGTATATCCCCCACAAATGCTGAGCCCTCGCTTTTGCTGGACACAGGGTACAAGTGGAGACCAGGTGACCAACCTGGCCACAATTTAGACAGCTCCTAGTACTGATACGCCGCTGCCTCTCCTCTGGAGATAGACGAGTCCGGCCGAGCTGCATGGGTTCAGGATTGGAACCTGCCTGGTGATGTGATGCAGTCGAATAATTTGAGCAAGGCACAGAAGCAGATGCTATGGGACATGCAACCCTACCTCCCCTTTCCCTCCGACACTCATGGAGACAGTTGTCAATGCGGATAGTGAGAGAAATGAATTCATCAAGTCCATCAGGCTACTATCTGGATATCAACTCGTCCTTGAGGGCTCAGTGAGTGCGTTCCGGAATGCTCCCTGAAGGGCCTCATCATTCCCTGCGGCGAGGGCGCGGATCTCACACGCCATCTCAGCCACACTCTGAGAACCTTGACGAAGGGACAGAAGTCGTTTAGCAGCATCCTTTCCAAGACCTTCCTCATCTCATCTGTGAATCCACTGTAAGAGAAGCAGATAGATGACTGTCTCCCACAAACCGCAGTGGCACAAAATATATTTTGGAGCGTTCACTAGCATAAGAGTAGGGCTGTTGCTCAAACCCTAGTGACCATTGTACAATAAAGGCTCTACAAAGCCCAAGAGTGCCGTCATAGCGCTCAGGAGTCGGGAACAAAAGGCTCCCGGAGTGGAGAAGAGGAACTGGAGACAGGTTATGAATTCTAAACGAAGGTTCGGACCTGCAGGTCAGACAGGCACCGTGAAAACTCCTTGATGTTCTCCAGCAGGGTTTTCAGGGCTTGGTCATGTTGGTCCAGAAGGGTGCCTTGACCAACAAGTATTTGGTGAAGAGCTGGAGAGTCTGCTGGGTTCATCTTCTGTCCAGATAGTACTGTTGCGCGGAGCGAACACAGGGGAACCCAAGAGTGGACTTAGATGCAGAAGCAAAATGTTTATTGTACACAGAGAGATATGGAGTGCAGAACCGGGTAGCTCAGATGAATTGCAGAAAAACCTGAAGTGTAGAGTGAGGTTGTAGTTGACTGAGTTGAACAGGGTAAACAGGTCCTGAGAGGAATCCAAGGTGGTGGTGGTGAGTGAAGTCCAGAGCAAGGTGGTTGGTGGTGAGACGTGGTACAGGAGACAGAGACAGAGAGGTACTGCAACGAGAGGACAAAACTGTGTAAGGTAGGGAAACAAGCACAGCAGGGCAACAGGATCTTGAGAAGTGACAAAAGGCTATGATAACAACTGACTGAGCAGAGATTACGATCTGGCAGAGTGGAGGTGGCAGGAATGAGTATATGTAGAGGTCTTGATTTATGGGATGATTTGCAGCTGGTAGGGATCTGCTCTGACTCCAGCACACCTGTCTCCAACCACACAATCACACCAAGAGAGAGAGTGTATGCAGGGAGAGAACTGCAGGTTAGGACGACACCGGGTGGACACCAGAGGGCGTAGTGGGAGCAGATGTGACATCCACAAGGTTCCCACAATAAGTTGGGTGAATTTTGTCCCATTCCACCTGACAGAGCTGGTGTAACTAACTCAGGTTTGTAGGTCTCCTTGCACGCACAGTCTTTTTCAGTTCTGCCCACAAATTTTCTATAGGATTGAGGTCAGGGCTTTATGATGGCCACTCCAATACCATGACTTTTTTGCCCTTCAGCCATTTTGCCACAACTTTGGAAGTATGCTTGGGGTCATTGTCCATTTGGAAGACCCATTTGTGACCAAGCTTTAACTTCCTGACTGATGTCTTGAGATGTTGCTTCAATATATCCACATAATTTTCCTTCGCCACCTTTTTTGTAAAGTGCACCAGTCCCTCCTGCAGCAAGCACCCCTACAACATGATGCTGCCACCCCCGTGCTTCACAGTTGTGATGGTGTTCTTTGGCTTGCAAGCCTCCACCTTTTCCTCCAAACATAATGATGGTCATTATGGCCAAACAGTTCAATTTCTGTTTCATCAGACCAGAGGACATTTCTCCTAAAAGTACAATCTTTGTCCCCATGTGCAGTTGCAAACCGTAGTCTGGCTATTTTATGGCGGTTTTGGAGCAGTGGCTTCTTCCTTGCTGAGCGGCCTTTCAGGTTATGTCGATATAGGACTTGTTTTACTGTGGATATAGATACTTTTGTACCTGTTTCCACCAGCATCTTCACAAGGTTCTTTGCTGTTATTCTGGGACTGATTTGCACTTTTCGCACCAAAGTACATTCAACTCTAGGAGACAGAACGGGTCTCCTTCCTGAGCGATATGACAGTTACGGGGTCCCGTGGTGTTTACACTTGTGTTCTATTGTTTGTACAGATGAACGTGGTCTGTTGATACAGATTAACCTTCAGGCGTTTGAAAATTGCCCCCAAGGCTGAACCAGACTTGTGGAGGTCTACAATTATTCTTCTGAGGTCATGGCTGATTTATTTTGATTTTGCCATGATGTCAAGCAAAGAGGCACTGAGTTTGAAGGTAGGCCTTGAAATACATCCACAAGTACTCCTCCAATTGACTCAAATGATGTCAATTAGCTTATCAGAAGCTTCTAAAGCCATGACATAATTTTCTGGAATTTCCCAAGCTGTTAACCTGCACAGTCAACTTAGTGTATGTAAACTTCTGACCCACTGGAATTGTGATACAGTGAATTATAAGTGAAATAATCTGTCTGTAAACAATTGTTGGAAAAATTACTTGTGTCATGCACAAAGTAGATGTCCTAACCAACTTGCCAAAACTATAGTTTGTTAACAAGACATTTGTGGAGTGGTTGAAAACGAGTTTTAATGACTCCAATCTAAGTGTTTGTAAACTTCCGACATCAACTATAAGACTATTCTATCATAAGACTAAAATGATGTCCTAATTGGAACCACATTCCCTACAAAGTGCACTACTTTTGGCCATGGCCCATAGGGCTCTGGCCAAAAGTAGTGCAGTATGTATTGGTGACTGAACAAAATGTGCTCATGGTATTTCACAGAAAATGTATATTTCGCATGAATAACTCAGGGGTGAAAGATGTGTGAAACCCCAATGAATACACTCAAAGGTTCTGAGCGTCAGATAGGGGGCATTACAAGTGATATCAGTTTAGAGTTTCGTACTTAGTATATGCCACCTACATCTGAGAATCACTCACTGGAGAACATAGAGTACAAGGGTGTCTTTGGGTGGTGGGGTGGGAGTGGTGTGTGTGTTTGTGTGTTTGTGTGTTTGTGTGTATGTGGGTGTGTGCCCTTGCATGCAAGGTGTGTGTGGTTTAAATATGTATCTCCTGTTAGAGGATCTGCATTAGCTCCTCTGAACATCCTACACAAGGACAGTGGACTGTAAACACTCTACATACTAATTTACGCTAGCGTTGCTTTTCTTACCTGTGTCCCAAATGTCACCCCATTCCCTATATACTGCACTACGTTTAGCCAGAGCCCTATGGGCCATGGTCAAAAGTAGTGCATTTTGTAGGGAATGTGGTTCCAATTAGGACACCATTTTAGTCTTATGTAAGATTACTGTCGTTGCCTTAGAGTATTCATTCTAATGGCTGCTAAGGTTGACAAGTATTCTCAGCCTGAGTAACTGATTGATGAAAAACAGTGGGGGCTGAGTTGTCTGATCCAATTAGAACTGAATGTATAACCGTTTAGACCAATGGTGGTGTACCAGTGACATCCTGTCCATTCCTGAACCCTTTGAATTGATTGGTGAGAGATCATGTCCAGTATGTAAACAAGTCTTTATGGTATGGTATCTGCCTGAGGAGAGGAGGGACCCTATAGTGTCTGTCTGAGGAGAGGAGGGACCCTATAGTGTCTGTCTGAGGAGAGGAGGGACCCTGTAGCATCTGCTTGAGGAGAGGAGGGACCCTATAGCATCTGTCTGAGGAGAGGAGGGACCCTATAGCATCTGTCTGAGGAGAGGAGGGACCCTATAGTGTCTGTCTGAGGAGAGGAGGGACCCTATAGTGTCTGTCTGAGGAGAGGAGGGACCCTGTAGCATCTGCCTGAGGAGAGAAGGGACCCTATAGGGTCTGCCTGATGGGAGGAGCTAATACTCTAAGTAAAGTACATGGGAGTAATCTGATCTGATGTGATCTAAAATAATTGTGTGGTCTTGTCCGATAACAGCCTGTTCAAAACTAGTCTGCAGGGAAGGATTTTGCCTCACACCCATGGCCTTCATGGCAATTTGTATCAGGTGGGCAATTTGGGATTTCAGTTGAACTGATAAATTGCCAAACCAGACTGTGATGCGGTATCTCAGGATACTCTCTATGACCACATGATAGAACAGGAGCAACTCCAAAAACTAAGTAGGAAATAGAGGCATTGTTGGACTCTGCAGCAGGCACTCTCTACTTGGACCTTCCAGCTCAACACATTGTCCATGTGTACGCCCAGGGACTTATACCAACTAACCTGTGCTATGTTGGCATTGTAGAGAGTGTCGGTGAACCACAGGCACGTGGTTTTGTGATGAAACACCATCTCCTCCGTTTTCTTTATATTAAGAATGAGATGGTGCTCATCACACCATTTGACAAACCTTTGAATCTCTGACCTGTACACAGTGGTATCAGCATCTTTATACATCAGACCAAGAATGGAGGTGTCATCAGAAAACTTGGCAATATAGTTATCAGGATTACTGCTAGTGCATTCATTTGTGTACAGTGTGAATAAGATGGGTTAACTCACATAACCCTGTGCTAATGTCTCTAGCCTCAGAGAGGGTACTGTTAACTCTAACCTGCTGAGTACGGCTAGTCAGGAATGAGTGTTACCACCTTAAAGTATAGGGGTTAACACCCATGTGCTTTAACAGGCTGAGTATGACATGTGGCTGTATTGTGCTAAACGCTGAACTGAAGTCAATAAATAACAGTCTAGCATAGGACCTGTTGGCGTATTCATACATGTGTGCTTGAAGACTCCAAGGAGTCACCCAACGATGTTTGTTATTCCAAGAAGAAAGACCACAACTGGGCCATTTGATATTTTCTTGACATTTATTTTTTACATGGCAGAAACATACACGTTCATGACAGTCAGCGAGTTAGTCTCTAAAGGGGCTCTTTTCCGAACGGTTGTTTAGAGAGGGTGGCAACATTCATGCAAATTGCCCTGGGATTTGCTTTCTTCTCAGAATAGATTTTTCCTGAAATTATGGAATGGTCAGCTTCAAAAGCCTTTCGCAACATTGGCCTGTTTTTTTATCTTCCCAATTATTTATCAAGATCGTCTTGTGAAAAAAGAGCACAGAGGGTGGTTGGAACTTATTATCATGACCTGATTAAGGAGAAGAGGGAGAAACCTCGACTGGCAGCAAAACAATAAAGCGGACCTGTCAAATGTGACAATGCAGAGGACAATTTTCAAGTGCAGTGCAGTTTCAAGCACATGACAGTTCTTTATTCATGCTTTACTTGGAAACGAAGAAGATCTGAACAGGCTCTTGATTGTTTAGTCATGGATGACATCATCAGCCCAATTTAAAAGCCTCTGCTGCTATTCGTGCGACATGATGCTGATTCTTTCAACTCCTCTCACCTGCATGGTCGATGACAACGCGGGGTAGTACAGTATGCTATTTACTGTCTGTGTCATATTGCAAACTAAGACACAACTTTCTTCAGGCAAATTAGCAGACTATTTAGGGCAGCGACGACATGGATGAAAGTGGGTTTTGGCAATGATTAATTTAACATGTCCTCAGTTACAAGGCATTTAAGTTTAGCATCCTTATTTAGGTCATTCAGAGAGCCTTACTTGTAAACAAGGCATTTAAATAGCGTGTCCCCTGGCAAGAGGAAGTTAAAACTACTGTGCCGGGTCAGGTAGAACTGCTCAGCTCATATGCTCAAATAGAGCTCTTGATTAAGCAACCCACCTTACAGATGAAAACGTGTCCAGGGCACAGCCCAATGGGCATAGGACATGATAAAGACGTCTTTTTAACCAGGTTTTGCCCACTGGGAGGTTGCTGAGCCTTCCAGGGAAGAGGGAAAAGGACAGCAACACCAAAATATGAACTTAAAGACCTATTTATGAATCCACGTGCCCTTTTATTAATATTTCATTACAGTTGCAGTCATTTTTGTTGAGGCCTACATCATTTAAAGGGAAAGAATTTCAGAGGCAAGACATTTGGATTGTCCTGCAAAATTATGGTTTGACTGAAAAGGAAAATCAGACACACTTGTTTTTCCTTTTAGGGTGATGTAAGTGATTATTCAGGAGCGGCTGCACAGTTCTATCCTTTTTGGGGTATTCAATGTTTTACTTTAAATGCTACCTGTGTGGTTGGTCCCATAGTGGTAGACCAAATGAACCAGAAATCAACTAATTGGAATATCTAGTGATGTTATTGCAGTTTACTGTCTGCTATGGATTAAAATGAATTAGGATTTAAGGTGGGGATTTCAATATGCATTGAGGGATTCCGATGAAATGGATTTTGAAGCCTTGAGCCTACAGTAGGGGTGTGTGTTTGTGTGTGACAGACACACTGCAGGCACTACCTAACATCTCCTCTTCTTTACTGTTTGCAGGATGATTGTGTGTGTGTGTTGACTGCAGGACTGCTACAGTAAATCAACAGGCGCTCTACTCTAGATTAAGCTGTGGAGGAGTACCCATAACACTCCCACAAGTGTTCATTAATCAAGCAGCTAAAGTAAGCACCCTCCCAGATAACATTGCTAAGATTCCTAACATTTTTTTTTCACCTGTTATTTTACACCAACAAATCCTTCATACTGTAGGCTTCTATATGGTTATTTTCTGTATTTAGTCAAACTTGATGGTTGTCTTGGATAGGGCTATGGTGGTCTTGACATTTTGTCAGCCGGTGATTGGTGATTGTGAAGACAATAACTGACGATCTCACAGTAATTTACCTTTAATTAACATAAACACATTTAGTATCTCCTGGCTTCGACACTGATGCAGACCTTTGGAACATCTACATTTTAAAATGTCTAATAAATACATGTAATATAGCCTACATTATCACAATAAATCCATTATTTATTTTAGACAGGTCTAAAGAAACACGATATGAAGAAAATGTAGTCTATTTCAGATGAACAGATTAGCATACTCTGAGTTGTCCTTATGTTAATGTCACGCCTACTCCTGCACCCACCCTCCTGCTCTCAACGTCACTGGTCTACTAACCACCGGTCCTGGCAACTATATTACACACACCTGTTCCCCATAATTACGCACACCTGGTCATCAGTTTCTCCTTGATCCCTCCCCCTTTATTTAGCCCTCACTTGTCATCAGTCATTAGTTATTATTGTTTTCTCTCACGTTCAGTACGCTTGTCATGTTTGTTAATTTGTATCATTCCATTATTAAACTCACCTTCTGCTTCTGCTTCCTGACTCCTGGCGTATACGTTACAGAATACTACCTCAAAATATGGAAGCAGCAAAAGATAAAGCCATCTTCCAGATGGTCAACGAACAGGGTCATCTATTCCACCAACACCACGACCAGCTGTCGCAACAAGGTATGGCCATGGAGGAGGTCTACCTCGTTCTCCACCACCTCGACACCACCAGCAAGGCTCTCCATTCACCTATCAGAGGGCCTCCTACCATGGATTGTCACAGTAAGCCAGTCCCCCAGCCTGCACAGCCGTCTGCCCAGGTCAGCAATGCCCAACTGTCCCTTCTAGAGAAGTATGACGGTACCCCATTGAAATGCCGTGGCTTCCGACTCCAGTGCTCTATCTATTTTGCCTATCAGACGAGAGCCCCCACCACCAAGAGGTCCAAGGTTGCCATGGTCATTTCTCTGCTGACCGGACAGTCGTTGGAGTGTGCTACAGCCGTCTAGGAGAAAGGAGGAGTTGGCTTCCTATGAGAGGTTCATGGCTCAGTTCAGGGCGGTCTTCAGACATCCTCCAGAGGGCAGAGAGGGAGGTGAACAATTTTTTCAACTCAGGGTGCCCAGACCGCTTCGGAGTACACTCTCAACTTTCGGACTGTGGCAGCCTCCAGCGGACGGAATGAGCAGGCACTCCACACTCTATTCCGCAGTGGACTGCTCAAGGAGGTCCAGATGGAGCATGCTGGGATGACAACATATCCTTGGACGCTCTCATCTTGTTGGCCATCCATCTGAATAACCTTCTTCGGGAGCGCCGGTGTCCACCTCGCCACTCGCTTCCCTCCTTTAGCTGTCCTGAGGCAGAGCCTGAACCCATAGAGGTAGGGACCACACACCTCTCCACGGTAGAGTGGCGTCGCCGGAGAAAGCTGGACCTCTGTCCCTCTTGCGGCCAAGAGAGGCACCAGCTTCAGCGGTGTCCTGTGCGTCCTAACCCCGGGGTCCACTAGAGCAGAGGGGCGGCCCCGTGATCTTCCGTCTCCCAGTGTAGGCGTGAGTATTGCATTATCATTGTTTTCCGCCAAACCCTTTCGGGTTCCCATTTCACTGACTGGCTGTCCCTCAAGTATTGTCTCTACAGCTCTAGTGGACCTGGTGCCGCTGCGAACTTCATCGATCAGGTCCTCACCTCTTCCCTGATCTTAACTTCATACCCACTCTCCTTTTCCTGTCCAAGCCCTGGATACATGACCATTGGGATCTGGCACAAATACGCACATCACAGCACCACTCACCCTCACCGTGGGACCCATGGACCAGGAAAGCCTTGCCTTCCTCATCACCACTTCCCCGTGCACAAAGTAATTCTCGGCCTCCCGTGGCTCCAATGTCACAACCCCACCATCTTCTGTTCGAGGATAAATATCACCACCTGGGGTCCAGGATGCCGGAGGACCTGCTTTGCCGTACCATGTGGTTCCACGCCGGTTGAGAGTCCTGTAAGTGGCATTCCAGCCCATCAATCGGTCCTCCTGTATCGTTGCCCCGTATGTTGGGACGTAGATGTGGACATCAGCCAGGCTCTGGAGAGGGAACCCGCTCCTGCTACCTGCCCTCCAGAATGCATCTAAGTCCCCACGGGGGTAAGAGATCAGCTGTGGACATATATTACTCGTTGCTGGACACCCAGGTATCACCCGCACCATGCAATCCCACTCCGAGGCACAGGCTACAAGTGAAGACAGACACATCGGGGACTCAACTGCACGGCTCCGAGGTGCATGTTGAAGATATTGGAAGAACTGTCCACATTTACTTTTCTTCATATGTAGAAAATCTGAATGTAAGATTAAAGCCTTTGAAAGTTCCTACTACTGAATCCCAATAACTGTGTTCTTTAGCAGAAAAACTGTGTAAATATGTTTTTTTTTTCATCTGTGTATAGAATGACCATGCCAGATCTTTAGTTTGACAAGTACTCCATAAGAATGGGGTGGCAGGGTAGCCTAGTGGTTAGAGCGTTGGACTAGTAACCGGAAGGTTGCAAGTTCAAATCCCCGAGCTGACACGGTACAAATCTGTCGTTCTGCCCCTGAACCCACTGTTAACCCACTAGGCCGTCATTGAAAATAAGAATTTGTTCTTAATTAACTGACTTTCCAAGATAAAAAAAAATAGAAGAAGATGATGTGTAACGACCTGGGTTAAGATGACTGATGATGGCCACATGCAGGCTCACATTTGATAAACTACATTTCTCTAAAACCCAGCGTTATAGGGTGCAATTTGGCAATATCAGGAGGTGTCTGTACGCACAGACACCTCCTGATATTGCACCCTATAACGCTGGGTTTCAGAGAAATGTAGTTTATCAAATGTGAGTTGTTTAATCACTGCACTGTATAAATATGTTCTAGGAATGCATTCTTCACCCAGTCTCAAGTACGGCTCAAATGGCACCCTATTCTTTATATAGTGCACTGGTCAAAAGTAGTGCGCTATATAGGGAAAGGGTGCCATTTGGGATGCACACTGCATACCGATCACACAATTAAAGAGATTGCTTGTGGGGAAACATTGTCTGGCTGAAGTACACAGTGTATTATATCATGACTGTTTACCATTTCGTGTGTACACTGCTCAGGAAGCCAATCACACTGAGTGAACAGTCCAGGCTGGCTCCCAAATGGGACCCCATTCGCTAGATAGTGCACTACTTTTCCACTTGGTATGCAGTGCCAGTGTTAAATGTGACCAGACATTCCAAAGATCAATCCCTTCATTTTAAAAGTGGCCATCTTGAATTGCGGCTCCGTTTGTTACATACGGAAATGTAAATCAGAGTAAACAACCACGATTGTCACAACTTTGTTCAGGCGGCGTTCGGAAGTCGAAGTCGCCTTCTAGCCATCACCGATCCACTTTTCATTTTCCATTTCCATCCGTTTTGTCTTTGTCTTACACACCTGGTTTCAATCCCCCAATTACTTGTTTATTATTTAACAATTGCCACCTGTGTGAAATATTTAATTAATTTAGGCTCCAATGTGTAAAGATGGACTCATAAAGAAGAGGCAAGATGGTCGCCAGATACCCCACCAACAAGCACTTCTCTCTGAAGGTATGGGGCTGTGGCTTTACAATCTCCATCCAGGGACACATATCTTTCCCCTCATCCCACTGCTGGCCTTTGGGCGCTTGCCTGCTTTTCATTGTGCACCCCAGTAAAAATGGAAATACAGTATTTTATAGATTTCTGAAATGGAAATAGGTTCTTCTCATAATATGGCTCTGGTAGCTCATAGGCTAGGGAGTGGGTATGGGTATGATTAGGGGTATGGCTCGGGAGTGAATATGGGTTACACACATCCCAAACAAACACTGAGAAGGGTTTTCGAATGAGACTTGTTGCTTAGAAAGTTAATTGGTATTCATAGATTGGTTGAGATATTTGCTGAAGTGTGAGGAGATATTCAGTCAAGAGAGTGTTGTGGCATCTTCATTATGGCACAGTACAAGTGGTAGCATTAGATGTAGTAGTAGTAGTAGTACTAGTAGTAGTGGTAGTACAGTAGTACTAGCAGTAGTAGTAGTAGTAGTAGTAGTAGTAGTAGTAGTAGCAGAGTAGTAGTAGTAGTAGTAGTAAAAGTAGCAGTAGTAGTAGTAGTAGTATATTAGTAGAAGTAGTAGTAGTCATATTCATAGTAGGCATAGTAGTAGTAGTATGCTAGTAGTAGTAGCAGTAGTAGTTTTAGTAGTAGCAGTAGTAGGGTAGTAGTAGCAGTATGCTAGTCATGGTAGGGCAGTAGTAGTATTAGTAGTAACAGGAGTAGGAGTAGTAGTAGTAATAGTAGTAGGGTAGTAGTAGGATTAGTAGGAGTAGGAGTATTAGTAATAGACCTGGAAGTAGAGTGGTAGTGGTAGCAGTAGTAACAGCAGAATAAGAACAATATTTGATCTATTTAGTAATAGGGTAGAAGTGGTAGTAGTAGTAATAGGCTAGTAGTAGTAGTATGTTGGTAGTAGTAGTCGTAGTCATATTAGTAGTAGTAGTAGTAGCCGTAATAGTCATAGTAGTAGTGGTAGTAGTAGCCATAGTAGCAGCAGTAGTAGTAGTAGTATGTTAGTAGTAGGAGTCGTTGTAGTAGTAGTAGTAGTAGTAAAAGTAGCAGTAGTAGTAGTAGTATATTAGTAGTAGTAGTAGTCATTCATAGTAGGCATAGTAGTAGTAGTATGCTAGTAGTAGCAGTAGTAGTTTTAGTAGTAGAAGTGTAGGGTAGTAATAGCAGTATGATAGCCGTAGTAGGGCAGTAGTAGTAGAAGTAGTTGTTGTATTAGTAGTAGTAGTAGTAGTAATAGTCGTAGTAGCAATAACAGCAGAATAAATAAAAAAAATGATCGATTTAGTAGTAGTAGTAGTAATAGTAGTAGTAGAAGTAGTAGTATATGTAGCAGTATAATAGTAGTAGTAGTCGTAGTCATATTAGTAACAGTAGTAGTAATCGTAGTAGCAGCTGTAGTAGTAGTAGTAGTAGTATGTTAGTAGTAGTAGTAGTTGTAGTAGTAGTAGTAGTAGTAGTAGTAGGGTAGTAGTAGCAGTGTGCTAGTTGTAGTAGGGTAGTAGTAGTATTAGGAGTAGGAGTAGTTGTAGTAGTAGTAGTAGTAGTAGTGGTTGTAGTAATTACAGCAGAATAAGAAAAATATTTGATCTATTTACTAGTAGGATAGTAGTAGTAGTAGTAGTGGTATGCTAGAAGTAGTAGTCAAAGTCAAATTAGGAGCAGTAGTCGTAGTAATCATAGTAGTATGTTAGTAGTAGTAGTCGTAGTAGTAGAAGTAGTAGTAGTAACAGTAGCAGTAGTAGTAGTAGTAGTATACTAGTAGTAGTAGTAGTCATAGTCATAGCAGTTGTAGTGGTAGTAGTAAGCTAGTAGTAGTAGTAGTAGTGGTAGTAGTTGTCATCGTCATAGTCGTGGTCATAGCAGTAGTATGCTAAAATCAGGTGGATTAGTAGTAGTAGTAGAAGTAGTAGTAGTAGTGGTATTAGTAGTAGTAGTTGGGTGGCAGTAGTAGTAGTAGTAGTCATAGTCATAGTAGTATGGTAGTAGTAGTAGTAGTAGTATGGTAGTAGTATGCTATTAGTAGTAATAGTAGTTGTAGAAGGGTAGAAGGAGTAGGAATAGTAGGAGTAGAAGTATTAGTAGTAGTAGTAGTGGTGGTAGTAACAGTAACATTAGTAGTAAGGTAGAAGTGGTAGTAGTAGCAGTAGGCAAGTAGTAGTAGTAGTAGTAGTAGTTGTAGTAGTTTTATGCTAGCATTAGTAGTCATAGTGGTAAGTAGTAGTGGTAGTATGTTAATAGTAGTAGTCGTATTAGTAGCAACAGTAGCAGTAGCAGTAGTCGTAGTAGTAGTAGTAGTAGTAGTAGTAGTAATAGTAGTAGTAGTTGTAGTAGTCATAGTAGTCATAGTAGTAGTAGTATGCTAGTAGTAGCAGCAGTAGTAGTTGTTGTAGTATTAGAAGTAGTAGTATGCTAGTCATAGTAGGGTAGTAGTAGTAGTAGGAGTAGGAGTAGGAGTAGTAGGAGCTGTAGTATTAGTAGTAGTAGTAGTAGTCATAGTCATTTCAGTAGTAGTAGTAGTAGTCAAAGTAATAGTTGTTGTGGTAGTCATAGTAGCAGCAGTAGTTGTAGTAGTATGTTAGTAGTAGTAGTAGTAGTAGTAGTACTAGTAGTAGTAAGAGTAGCACTTGTAGCAGTAGTAGTATGCTAGTAGTAGTAGTAGTAGTAGTCATAGTAGTAGTAGTATGTTAGTAGCAGTGGTATTGGTGGTAGTTGTCATCGTCATAGTCGTGGTCATAGTAGTAGTATGCTAGTAGTAGGTTGAATGTTAGTAGTTGTAGTAGTATGAATGTAGTAGTAGTTGCAGAAGTTGTAGTAGTAGCATGTTAGTAGTAGTAGTCGTATTAGTAGTAGAAGTAGTAGTAACAGTACAGCAGTAACTAGTACTAGTAGTAGTAGTCATAGTCGTCGTAGTTTTATGCTAGTTTTAGAAGTCGTAGAGGTAGTAGCAATATAATTAGTAGTAGTAGTAGTATGCTAGTAGTAGTAGCATGTTAGTAGTAGAAGTCGTAGTAGTAGTAGTAGTCGTTGTCATAGTATTTTTATGCTTGTATTGTAGTCGTAGAGTTAGTAGTAGTAGTATGCTAGTTGTAGTAGTCGTAGTCATATTAGTAGTAGTAGTAGCAGCAGTATGCTAGCAGTTGTAGTCATGGTCATAGTAGTATTAGTTGTCTTCGTAGTAGTAGTCGTCGTGGTAGTAGATGTAGAGTAGTAGTCGTAGTTGCAGTAGTAGTGTGCTAGTAGTAGTAGTAGTAATAGCATTAGTAGTATGCTAGTAGTAGTAGGGTAGAAGTTGGAGTGGTAGCAGTATGTTAGTAGTAGTAGGAGTAGTAGGAGTAGTTGTAGTAGTTTGATAGTAGTAGTAGGGCAGAAGTAGGAGCAGTAGTAGTATGCTAGGTGTGGTAGTCATAGTCATAAAAGTAGTAGTAGTCGTAATAGAAGTCACAGTAGTAGTAGTCGTAGTCGAAGTCGTTGTTATTGTCGTAGCTGAAGTAGTAGTATGCTAGTATGAGTAGGAGTAGTAGTAGTAGTAGTAGTAGTAGTAGTAGTAGTAGCATGATAGTAGTAGTAGGAGTAGTAAGAGTAGTAGTAGTAGTAGGGTGGTAGAAGTAGTAGTAGGGTAGTAGTAATAGTAGTAGCATTAGTTGTAGTAGTATACTAGCAGTAGTAGTAGGAGTCATAGTAGTTGTAGTAGTGTATTAGTATTAGTAGCAGTAGTAGTAGTAGGGTAGCAGTAGTATGCTAGTAGTAGCAGTAGTAGTAGTAGTAGTAGTAGTAGGGTAGTAGTAGTATGCTAGTGGTAGTAGTAGTAGTAGTAGTAGTATTAGTAGTAGTAGTGTGCTAGTAGTAGTCGTAGTAATTGTAGTGGTAGTAGGGTAGTCGTAGTTGTAGTTGTAGTCATAGTCGTAGGAGTAGTAATACCAGTAGTAGTAGTAGTAGTAGTAGTAGTAGTAGTAGTAGTAGTAGTAGTCGTAGTAGTCATAGTAATAGTTGTTGTGCTAGTCATAGTAGCAGCAGTAGTTGTAGTAGTATGTTAGTAGTAGTAGTAGTAGTAGTAGTACTAGTAGTAGTAAGAGTAGCACTTGTAGCAGTAGTAGTATGCTAGTAGTAGTAGTAGTAGTAGTCATAGTAGTAGTAGTATGTTAGTAGCAGTGGTATTGGTGGTAGTTGTCATCGTCATAGTCGTGGTCATAGTAGTAGTATGCTAGTAGTAGGTTGAATGTTAGTAGTTGTAGTAGTATGAATGTAGTAGTAGTTGCAGAAGTTGTAGTAGTAGCATGTTAGTAGTAGTAGTCGTATTAGTAGTAGAAGTAGTAGTAACAGTACAGCAGTAACTAGTACTAGTAGTAGTAGTCATAGTCGTCGTAGTTTTATGCTAGTTTTAGAAGTCGTAGAGGTAGTAGCAATATAATTAGTAGTAGTAGTAGTATGCTAGTAGTAGTAGCATGTTAGTAGTAGAAGTCGTAGTAGTAGTAGTAGTCGTTGTCATAGTATTTTTATGCTTGTATTGTAGTCGTAGAGTTAGTAGTAGTAGTATGCTAGTTGTAGTAGTCGTAGTCATATTAGTAGTAGTAGTAGCAGCAGTATGCTAGCAGTTGTAGTCATGGTCATAGTAGTATTAGTTGTCTTCGTAGTAGTAGTCGTCGTGGTAGTAGATGTAGAGTAGTAGTCGTAGTTGCAGTAGTAGTGTGCTAGTAGTAGTAGTAGTAATAGCATTAGTAGTATGCTAGTAGTAGTAGGGTAGAAGTTGGAGTGGTAGCAGTATGTTAGTAGTAGTAGGAGTAGTAGGAGTAGTTGTAGTAGTTTGATAGTAGTAGTAGGGCAGAAGTAGGAGCAGTAGTAGTATGCTAGGTGTGGTAGTCATAGTCATAAAAGTAGTAGTAGTCGTAATAGAAGTCACAGTAGTAGTAGTCGTAGTCGAAGTCGTTGTTATTGTCGTAGCTGAAGTAGTAGTATGCTAGTATGAGTAGGAGTAGTAGTAGTAGTAGTAGTAGTAGTAGTAGTAGTAGCATGATAGTAGTAGTAGGAGTAGTAAGAGTAGTAGTAGTAGTAGGGTGGTAGAAGTAGTAGTAGGGTAGTAGTAATAGTAGTAGCATTAGTTGTAGTAGTATACTAGCAGTAGTAGTAGGAGTCATAGTAGTTGTAGTAGTGTATTAGTATTAGTAGCAGTAGTAGTAGTAGGGTAGCAGTAGTATGCTAGTAGTAGCAGTAGTAGTAGTAGTAGTAGTAGTAGGGTAGTAGTAGTATGCTAGTGGTAGTAGTAGTAGTAGTAGTAGTATTAGTAGTAGTAGTGTGCTAGTAGTAGTCGTAGTAATTGTAGTGGTAGTAGGGTAGTCGTAGTTGTAGTTGTAGTCATAGTCGTAGGAGTAGTAATACCAGTAGTAGTAGTAGTAGTAGTAGTAGTAGTAGTAGTAGTAGTAGTAGTCGTAGTAGTCATAGTAATAGTTGTTGTGCTAGTCATAGTAGCAGCAGTAGTTGTAGTAGTATGTTAGTAGTAGTAGTAGTAGTAGTAGTACTAGTAGTAGTAAGAGTAGCACTTGTAGCAGTAGTAGTATGCTAGTAGTAGTAGTAGTAGTAGTCATAGTAGTAGTAGTATGTTAGTAGCAGTGGTATTGGTGGTAGTTGTCATCGTCATAGTCGTGGTCATAGTAGTAGTATGCTAGTAGTAGGTTGAATGTTAGTAGTTGTAGTAGTATGAATGTAGTAGTAGTTGCAGAAGTTGTAGTAGTAGCATGTTAGTAGTAGTAGTCGTATTAGTAGTAGAAGTAGTAGTAACAGTACAGCAGTAACTAGTACTAGTAGTAGTAGTCATAGTCGTAGTAGTTTTATGCTAGTTTTAGAAGTCGTAGAGGTAGTAGCAATATAATTAGTAGTAGTAGTAGTATGCTAGTAGTAGTAGCATGTTAGTAGTAGAAGTCGTAGTAGTAGTAGTAGTCGTTGTCATAGTATTTTTATGCTTGTATTGTAGTCGTAGAGTTAGTAGTAGTAGTATGCTAGTTGTAGTAGTCGTAGTCATATTAGTAGTAGTAGTAGCAGCAGTATGCTAGCAGTTGTAGTCATGGTCATAGTAGTATTAGTTGTCTTCGTAGTAGTAGTCGTCGTGGTAGTAGATGTAGAGTAGTAGTCGTAGTTGCAGTAGTAGTGTGCTAGTAGTAGTAGTAGTAATAGCATTAGTAGTATGCTAGTAGTAGTAGGGTAGAAGTTGGAGTAGTAGCAGTATGTTAGTAGTAGTAGGAGTAGTAGGAGTAGTTGTAGTAGTTTGATAGTAGTAGTAGGGCAGAAGTAGGAGCAGTAGTAGTATGCTAGGTGTGGTAGTCATAGTCATAAAAGTAGTAGTAGTCGTAATAGAAGTCACAGTAGTAGTAGTCGTAGTCGAAGTCGTTGTTATTGTCGTAGCTGAAGTAGTAGTATGCTAGTATGAGTAGGAGTAGTAGTAGTAGTAGTAGTAGTAGTAGTAGTAGTAGTAGTAGTAGCATGATAGTAGTAGTAGGAGTAGTAAGAGTAGTAGTAGTAGTAGGGTGGTAGAAGTAGTAGTAGGGTAGTAGTAATAGTAGTAGCATTAGTTGTAGTAGTATACTAGCAGTAGTAGTAGGAGTCATAGTAGTTGTAGTAGTGTATTAGTATTAGTAGCAGTAGTAGTAGTAGGGTAGCAGTAGTATGCTAGTAGTAGCAGTAGTAGTAGTAGTAGTAGTAGTAGGGTAGTAGTAGTATGCTAGTGGTAGTAGTAGTAGTAGTAGTAGTATTAGTAGTAGTGTGCTAGTAGTAGTCGTAGTAATTGTAGTGGTAGTAGGGTAGTCGTAGTTGTAGTTGTAGTCATAGTCGTAGGAGTAGTAATACCAGTAGTAGTAGTAGTAGTAGTAGTAGTAGTAGTAGTAGTAGTAGTAGTAGTAATAGTAGTAATATCAGCAGAATAAGACACATATTTAATCTATTTAGTAGTATGGTAGTAGTAGTAGTAGTAGTAGTAGTAGTTGTAGGGTAGTAGTAGTAGTAGTGGTCATAGTAGTAGTAGCAGTAGTAGTGTGCTGGTAGTAGTAGTCGTAGCTGTTGTAGCTGTGTTAGTAGTAGTAGTAGTATGTTGATAGTAGTAGTCGTAGTAGTAGTAGTAACAGTAGCAGTAGTAGCATGCTATTAATAGGTGTAGTCGTAGTTGTCATAGTAGTAGTTGTATGCTAGTAGTAGTAGTAGTAGTGATAGTGGCAGTCGTCGTAATAGTCGTAGTCAAAGTAGTAGTATGCTAGTAGGAATAGGAGTAGTAGTAGTAGTTGTAATGGTTTGATAGTAGTAGTATGAGAAGTATTAGTTGTAATAGTAGTAGTAGGGTAGTATAAATAGTAGTGGGGTAGTAGTATTTTAGTATTAGTAGTAGTGGTAGTAGTACCAGTAACAGTAGTAGTGGTAGTAGTACTAGTAGAATGCTAGCATTAGTAGTAGTAGTAGTAGTAGGTTAGTAGTAGTAGTGTGCTAGTATTAGTCGTAATAGTAGTACGGTAGTCGTAGGAGTAGTAATACCAGTAGTAGTTGTCATAGTAGTAATAACAGCAGAATAAGACAAATATTTTATCTATTTAGTAGTAGGGTAGAAGTGGTAGTAGTAGTAGGCTAGTGGTGGTATTCATAGTCATAGTAGTAGTAGGAGTCGTAGTCATATTAGTAGTAGTAGTAGTCGTAGTAGTAGTTTTATGCTATTAGTAGTAGTCGTAGAGGTAGTAGCAGCAGTAGTAGTAATAGTAGTATTAGTATGCTAGTAGTGGTAGTCGTAGTAGTAGCAGAAGTAGTAGTAGTAGTATGTTAGTAGTAGTAGAAGTAGTGGTAGTAGTAATAGTAGTAGTAGTTGTAGTAGTGTGTTAGTTGTAGAAGGAGTAGTAGTAGTAGTAGTAATTATAGTAGGGTAGTAGTATTAATAGTAGTTTGCTAGGAGTTGTAGTCATAGGCAGAGTAGTAGTAGTCATCGTAGTAGTAGTCATAGTAGTAGTAGAAGTAGTAGTAGTAGTCATAGTCATAGTAGTAGTGTGCTAGTAACAGTAGTTGTAGAAGTCGTAACAGCAGTAGTAGTAGTATGTTTGGAGTAGTAGTTATAGCAGTAGTAGTAGTAGCAGTAGTAAGATTAGCAGTAGTAGTAGTTGTATGCTAGTAGTAGTTGTAGTAGTAGGTTAATAGTAGTAGGAGTAGTAGTTGTTGTCGTCTGAGTTGTAGTCATAGTAGTAGTATGCTAGTAGAAGTAGGAATGGTAGTAGTAGAAGTATTGATAGGGTAATAGTATTTTAGTATTAGTAGTAGTAATAGTAGTAGCAGTAGTAGTAGTAGAAGTAGTAGTAGAGTAGTTGTAGTAGCAGTAGTAGTAGTTGTAGCAGCATTAATGGTAGTAGTATGCTAGAGGTAGACATAGTAGCAGTAGGGTAGTAGTAATAGCCATAGAAGTCGTAGTAGTAGTAGTATGCTAGTAATTGTAGTCATAGTCATGGTAGTATTAGTAGTAGTCGTCGTAGTAGTCATAGTAGTAGCAGTAGTAGTATTCATAGTCATGGTAGTAGTATTTTAGTGGTAGTAGTCATAATATTAGTAGCAGTAGTAGTATTAGTAGTAGTAGTAGTAGTAGTAGTGGTAGTAGTAGGAACAGTAACAGTAGTAGTAGTATATTAGTAGTGGTAATAGTCATATTCATATTAGTCATAGGAGTGTTAGTATGCTAGTAGTAGCAGCAGTAGTAGAAGTAGTATGTTAGTAGTAGTAGAAGTAGTGGTAGTAGTAATAGTAGTAGTAGTTTTAGTAGTATGTTAGTTGTAGTAGTAGTTGTAGTCGTAGTATTCGTAGTGGTAGTATTATGCTGTTAATAGCAGTGATAGTAGTAGTAATAGTCGTCGCCATAGTCGTAGGTGTAGTAGTAGTATGCTAGTAGTACAAGGAGTAGTAGTAGTAGTAGTAGTAGTTTGCTAGTAGAAGTAGTCATAGTCATAGTAGTAGTAGTCGTTGTAGTCGTAGCAGCAGTAGTAGTAGTATGTTAGTAGTAGTAGGTATAGTAGCATTAGTAGTAACATTAGCAGTAGTAGTAGTTGTATACTAGTAGTAGTCGTAGCAGTAGTAGTAGTAGTAGTAGTAGTAGTAGTAGTAGTAGAAGTAGTATGCTAGCAGTAGTAGTAGTGGTAATAGTAGTAGTAGTAGACATTTTAGAAGTAGTTGTATTGTAGTTATAGTAGCAGTAGTGGTAATTGTAGTAGCAGTAATGGTAGTAGTATGATATAAGTAGACATAGTAGTAGTGTAGTAGTAGTAATCATAGAAGTTGTAGTTTTCGTAGGAGTAGTTGTAGTAATAGTAATAGTAGTAGTAGTATTAGTAGTAGTAGTAGTAGTAGTAGTAGTAGCAGTAGTAGTAGTGGTAGTATGCTAGTAATTGTAGTCATAGTCATCGTAGTAGTAGTAGTAGTCGTAGTAGTAGTAGTACTATGGTAGTAGTTGTAGTATGCTAGTAATAGTAGTAGTAGTAGTTGTAGTAGTAGTAGTAGTAGTAGGGTAGTACTATTAGTAGTAGTCGTGGTAGTGGTAGTAGTAGT
>NC_048574.1:16515175-16675175 GCF_013265735.2 Oncorhynchus mykiss
AGCAGGAATCATATCTGAACCTGTTCAATATTAATAATAACATTTTAAAAATTCTGACAATAAATATGTGCTACTCACAAAAATGAATTACAAAAGGAACTACAGTACATTAAAAGCTTTATACTCAGTTGCTGTTTTGGAAGCATAAGCAATTACTTGCTTGCAAGGTAACTTTGACACTATTTGAGTGATTAGTGTCCCTGTAATGAATACGATGAGAGACAGAGAGCTGGTTTCAAGCGCAGGGCGCAGCAGGTGTATATTTGTAAAGGACCACAGGAGGAGGCAGGTAGCTGGGTCCAGGGGCAGGTAGAAGGTCATACACAGGAGGAGGCAGGTAGCTGGGTCCAGGGGCAGGCAGAAGGTCATACACAGGAGGAGGCAGGTAGCTGGGTCCAGGGGCAGGCAGAAGGTCATACACAGGAGGAGGCAGGTAGCTGGGTCCAGGGGCAGGCAGAAGGTCATACACAGGAGGAGGCAGGTAGCTGGGTCCAGGGGCAGGCAGAAGGTCATACACAGGAGGAGGCAGGTAGCTGGGTCCAGGGGCAGGCAGAAGGTCATACACAGGAGGAGGCAGGTAGCTGGGTCCAGGGGCAGGCAGAAGGTCATACAAGAAGGTCCAAAAAGACAACAGTACAGGCAGGAAAAATGCTGTACTGTTGTAGTCCGGGCGATCAGGCAAGAGGTTACTGACAGGAAATCCGATAGGCAAAAGTACAGGCAGGGAATAGGCAAAACGGTGTCGTTAGTGAGGATCGCCAAAACTATGATACACAGGAGGACTAATACGGGAAAAACCATAGCTCCGAATAGAAATGTGTATCAAAACAAACAATACCTCACAATGATGGGGCGCAAAGAACTGAACTAAATAGAGTGTGTAAATGACATACAGGTGTGTGAACAGGTGATCAGAATTCAGGTGATTGGGATCTGGAGAGTGAGCTGCGTTCAGGGGATCTATGTGTTTGAGAGTGTGAGCTGGAAAGTGGGCAGGAAAGTGAGCTGCATTCAGGGGATCTACGTGTTTGAGAGTGCGAGTTGGAAGCAGACGTTACAGTCCCACTGTACATCAGATCACAGAGTCCAGCTAAATAGGACAATAACACTTTGCAAATCCTTGACCTAGATCTTCTGTAAAAATAACTCCACGCTAAACAAACTAATTTTGAGTCATCCAATCCACTCTGAACCCTGGCCTGGGGAGAATAAACATCTTATTTACAAACATCTGTCAAAGCTCATGTCTTTTTCCGTTCCACGGAATATATCAAACACGAGCTCATGCTTGACATGTCCAGATCTCTTCTCTGTTTGACACCGCCAGGCCGGATGAATTAAATGGCGTAAGTAAATCCATCAGGAAGTGGGGAAAGTAGAATATACCTACTATGTCTAAATAGTAGAAAAAAAACATGGCCCCTAAGACGTCGTCTTAAATCAGTATTGCTACGAACGATCTTGGTCAAGTGTCTTAAAATACAAAGTGCTTAGAATGGGTTGGTCCACACTTGCATTTTCTACTGCTTGAGTACAGGGACCTCTTATACAATCTTGGCCTACAAATATGACGTGTACCGGCACCTAAATATGATGAGAGCCAGCATCTTAAATGAGTACCGGCACCTATTTCAGTGCATTTCAGGCACTGGCTATAACCCAAAAATTCAGTTATTTTACATTAATTTAACTAGGCAAGTCAGTTAAGAACAAATTCTTATTTTCAATGACACTGCCTGTTCAGGGACAGATTTGTACCTTGTTAGCTCAGGGATTTGAACTTGCAACTGTCCGGTTACTAGTCCAATGCTCTAACCACTAGGCTACCCTGCCGCAGTAGCACTACTCGAAATATACTTACAGTGCAGTATCATAATTGGTGATATATGATACTAATTCACTTTCTCCTCACCCCTGAGGTGCCTTATTGCTATTATAAACTTGTTACCAACATAATTAGAGCAGTACAAACAAATATATACGATCGGATATACCACGGCTGCCAGCCAATCAGCATTCAGGGCTCGACCCTACCCTGCTCGACCCAGGCTGTCTCTGCCTGGCCGGTTCCGCTCTCTCCACTGGGATTCTCTGCCTCTAACCCTATTACAGGGTCTGAGTCACTGGCTTACTGGTGCTCTTTCATGCCGTCCCTAGGAGGGGTGCATCACTTGAGTGAGTTGAGTCACTGACGTGATCTTCCTGTCTGGGTTGGCGTCCCCCCTTGGGTTGTGCCGTGGCGGAGATCTTTGTGGGCTATACTCGGCCTTGTCTCAGGATGGTAGGTTGGTGGTTGAATATATCCCTTTAGTGGTGTGGGGGATGTGCTTTGGCAAAGTGGGTGGGGTTATATCCTTCCTGTTTGGCCCTGCCCGGGGGTATCATCGGATAGGGCCACAGTGTCTCCTGACCCCTCCTGTCTCATCCTCCAGTATTTATGCTGCAGTAGTTTATGTGTCGTGGGGCTAGGGTTAGTTTGTTATATCTGAAGTACTTCTCCTGTCTTATCCGGTGTCCTGTGTAAATTTAAGTATGCTCTCCCTAATTCTCTCTTTCTCTCTTTCTTTCTCTCTCTCGGAGGACCTGAGCCCTAGGACCATGCCTCAGGACTACCTGGCATGATGACTCCTTGCTGTCCCCAGTCCACCTGGCCGTGCTGCTGCTCCAGTTTCAACTATTCTGCCTGCGGCTATGGAACCCTGACCTGACCGGACGTGCTACCTGTCCCAGACCTGCTGTTTTCAACTCTCTAGAGACAGCAGGAGTGGTAAAGATACTCTTAATGATCGGCTATGAAAAGCCAACTGACATTTACTCCTGAGGTGCTGACTTGCTGCACCCTCGACAACTACTCTGATTATTATTATTTGACCATGCTGGTCATTTATGAACATTTGAACATCTTGGCCATGTTCTGTTATAATCTCCACCCGGCACAGCCAGAAGAGGACTGGCCGCTCCTCATAGCCTGGTTCCTCTCTAGGTTTCTTCCTAGATTTGGCCTTTCTAGGGAGTTTTTCCTAGCTACCGTGCTTCTACACCTGCATTGCTTGCTGTTTGGGGTTTTAAGCTGGGTTTCTGTACAGCACTTTGAGATACAGTATCAGCTGATGTAAGAAGGCTATATAAATCAATTTAATTTTATTTTATTTGATCCACCCAGTTTATAATTGGTGATATAAGAGACTGCACTTTCTCCTCCTAGCCCCCGCTCCCTACGCTGATCCCTCCGCTTCTGTGGAACCGGACCGTGAATCATTGCCGGAGGAACCATACCGTGGATCATCGCCGGAGGCTCTGAACTGGGAACCACCGCTGGAGGCTCCAGACTGCAGATCGTCGCCAGAGGCTCCGGACTGGGCACCCCCGCTGGAGGCTCTGGACTGCAGCTTGTTGCTGGGGGCTCTGGACTGCGGATCATCGCTGGAGGCTCCGGACTGCGGACCGTCGCTGGAGGCTCCGGACTGCGGACCATCGCTGGAGACTCCGGACTGCGGACCGTCGCTGGAGACTCCGGACTGGGGAACATCGCTGGAGACTCCGGACTGGGGACCGTCGCTGGAGGCTCCGGACTGGGGACCGTCGCTGGAGGCTCTGTGCCCTGGATTTTCACTACAGGCTCCGGGCCATGGCTCATCACTGGAGGCTTCGTGACCTGGATCATTACTACAGGCTCTGGGCCATGGATCATCACTACAGACTCCGGGCCATGGATCATCACTGGAGGCTTCGTGCCATGGATCAACACTAGAGGATTTGTACGTGGAGCCGGAACAGGTCTCACCGGACTGAGGAGATGCACTGGAAGCCTGGTGCGTGGAGCAGGCACTGGATAACTGGGCTGTGGAGGCGCACTGGAGGTCTCGAGCGTAGAGCTGCCACAACCCATCCTGGCTGGATGCCAACATCCGCCTGGCAAATGCAGGGTGCTGGCACAGAGTGCACCGGCCTGTGAATGCTCACTGGAGACACCATGCGCATTACCGCATAACACGGTACCTGACCAGTCACACGCTTCCCACGGTCAGCACGGGGAGTTGGCTCAAGTCTGAACCCTGACAACGCCAATCTCCCCTTTTAATTTGAAATGTTCCAACAAATACAATAAACAACTCAACGAACGTAAAGCTAGGAGTGCAAACACATGCAACACACCAAGACAAGATCCCACAACAGAAGGTGGGAAAAGGGCTGCCTCTGATTGGGAACCATACTCGGTCAACAAAGAAATATAAACATAGATTTGCCACCCCACCATGACCTACCAAATAGAGAATTTAAAGGAGCTCTAAGGTCAGGGCGTGACAGGACCCTAGATGCAATGACATCAGGCTGACGGCTCTTCTGTGACATCATGATCATTAGCTGACTGTAAAAGGGCATTTTGTAGGGAAAAAAGTAGTGACTAGAAATATACCTTTATCTGCATCGGAAATGGCATAATTATTATATCCCATGCCAACTTTTTTCCCTCTGGGGAGAGCCTCTTCAGTTATGAACCCGACAAGACCCATCTTGCTCTTATTCCCTCATTAAAAACCTCACTTCCTGCTCTCCTTTTCACAGTCCATTCTTCTCTCCCCCAGTGGTTTGAGATAGAATCAATTATTCAGCTCACTCAAGAGACAGAGAAACCCTGTGCTCAGAATCAGTCCAATTCAGTCTTCATCATTTTCTGACAGCAGTTACTTAGCCTTAAAAGGCCAATCGGCTTGATGAAAAAATAACTAAGCGTTTCCCCGCAATGGTTTCTGTAAAAAGCTGAGGGATGGGGTTGGAGAAATGTAAGAACTGACCATCCATTGTGTAAAAGTTATAGTTTTAACCACGTTGTGAGGCTATACTGTGTTTGTTTACATTTACTTTGGGTTCTGATGGGGTAAACAGTTGAACTAAGCTCATAAGGCATTTCTAAGTTATATTCATCAAGAATAAATGGATAAATATCAATAATTTATACATCCAAAAGGGATGTAGCAACAGCTGATTGCCCCTTTAAGAAAACCGAAATGCCATTCTTAACGAGTTTACAATTGTAGCAGTGATGTGGGATGCGATCTTGTGATGAGTAGCCCTGTCTGAGACCAAATGTTTTTATTTGACCATTATTTATACAGTTTGTACTCATTGGGATGAAATGTATTTTACAAGAATAATGTCATCGAGGTCTAATGGCATAGAGTGCAGGAGACCTGGGTTCTAATCCCAGCGGTTACACTATGATAGTTGAATGAACATCCTCTTACAACCAGCGATTTGTTTACAGAAAGTCTCTTTCTGAATACCGCAGTCTGCACCCAAACTACAGGACTGCACTTTCAAGGCCATCTAAGAGTTTACAACTTTGAAAGTAAGGATAACTGAAGGAGAAAGGGTTTTTTGTGTTGAAACATGACCTGAATAAAAAACAAATCCAAATACATATTTTTTAATGATTTAATTCTCAGTAGCTGACAGGATGAGTTGGCTGTGTGCGTCCAACAGGAAAGAAAGAACATATGAAGATAGAATGAAGATAAAGAAAGAAGAATGTTTCTGTTCCTGTTGTAGCGTTGACTAGTTTGGAGCTGTGGAGGGGAAGACAGAGCCTGTGTTTGAAGACCAGCTCAGGCCTCCTCAGGATCATACGGAAGAGTATTAGTGAAGAGAAAAAAATGTATAAAACGTGATTGGAAATTTCGAGGATAAAGTTGAAATATATTTTTAGAATAAAGTCGAAACATTTAGAGAATAAACTATTCAGAGTTTTGAGAATAAAGTCACAGTTATATTTCAAGATTAAAGTATGGGTTATGGTTAACCCTTCCCTTATGTTTGATTTGGCCGACACCGTTTATGTTCCGGGTCAATTTGACCCATACAGTGAGTACAGTAAGTATATCAAGATATAATCACATAAATATTTGATTTTAACCGCCCAGCTGTAGCTGAGAATATCCTCTTTGATATGCTTTTTCCCCTTGAGTTAATAGACCCAAATGTTCAGTATATAGTGCCAAATGTGTGATTACTGTACCAAAGTACCAAAATCAATCAAATTATGACATTTTATGACATTTATGACATTTTTTCCATTGTTTTGCCAAACTTCAAATCCCTGAACCTCTGCATTTGAACATACTTAACATGTAAAATATTGGAACCCTAGCACTTTTCTTAAATAATTCCCTATTTCTTCTAAAATAAGTTGAAATTGAAAGAAACGTTTGGTCTCCACACATTGTTATTGGATTTTCAACATTGACGAACCAATTTTACTTGAAGTTTACAATTTAAATTTATAAAATAAAGACAAAATTATTATTATTATTATTATTATTATTTGCACCCTGGTGCTACATACAGTGGCTTGCGAAAGTATTCATCCCCCTTAGCATTTTTCCTACTTTGTTGCCTTACAACCTGGAATTAAAATGAATTTTTTGGGGGGGTTGTATCATTTGATTTACACAACATCCCTTCCACTATGAAGATGCAAAATATTTTTGATTGTGAAACAAACAAGAACTAATACAAAAAACCTGAAAACTTGAGCGTGCATAACTATTCATCCCCCCAAGTCAATACTTTGTAGAGCCACCTTTTGCAGCAATTACAGCTGCAAGTCTCTTGGGGTATGTCTCTATAAGCTTGGCACATCTAGCCACTGGGATTTTTGCCCATTCTTCAAGGCAAAACTGCTCCAGCTCTTTCAAGTTGGATGGGTTCCGCTGGTGTACAGCAATCTTTAAGTCATACCACGGATTCTCAATTGGATTGAGGTCTGGGCTTTGAAAAGGCCATTCCAAGACATTTAAATGTTTCCCCTTAAACCACCCGAGTGTTGCTATAGCAGGGTGCTTAGGGTCATTGTGCTTAGGGTCATTGTACTGATGGAAGGTGAACCTCTGTCCCAGTCTCAAATCTCTGGAAGACTGAAACAGGTTTCCCTCAAGAATTTCCTTGCATTTAGTGCCATCCATCATTCCTTCTATTCTGACTAGTTTCCCAGTCCCTGCCAATGAAAAACATGGGGATGTTGTTCTCGGGGTGATGAGAGGCATTGGGTTTGTGCCAGACATAGCGTTTTCCTTGATGGCCAAAAAGCTACATTTTAGTTTCATCTGACCAGAGTACCTTCTTCCATATGTTTGGGGAGTCTCCCACATGCCTTTTGGCGAACACCAAACACATTTACTTATTTTTTTCTGGCCACTCTTCCATAAAGCCCAGCTCTGTGGAGTGTACAGCTTAAAGTGGTCCTATGGACTGTGGAGTGTAAAGTGGTCCTTTGGACAGATACTCCAATCTCCGCCGTGGAGCTTTGCAGCTCCTTCTGGGTTATCTTTTGTCTCTTTGTTGCCTGTCTGATTAATGCCCTCTTTGCCTGGTCTGTGAGTTTTGGTGGATGGCCCTCTCTTGGCAGGTTTGTTGTGGTGTCATATTCTTTAAATTTTTTAATAATGGATTTAGTGATGCCCCGTGGGATGTTCAAAGTTTCTGATCGTTTTTTATAACCCAACCCTGATCTGTACTTCTCCACAACTTTGTCCCTGACCTGTTTGGAGAGCTCCTTGGTCTTCATAGTGCTGGTTGCTTGTTGGTGCCCATTGCTTAGTGGTGTTGCAGACTCTGGGGCCTTTCAAAACAGGTGTATATATACTGAGATCATGTGACATATCATGTGACACTTAGATTGCGCAAAGGTGGACTTTATTTAACTAATTATGTGACTTCTGAAGGTAATTAGTTGCACCAGACCTTATTTAAGGGATTCATAGCAAAGTGCGTGAATACATATGCACACACCACTTTTCCTTTTTTTTTTTTTTTTTTTAAACTAGTTATTTTTTTCATTTCATTTCACCAATTTGGACTATTTTGTGTATGTCCATTACATGAAATCCAAATAAAATCAATTTAAATTACAGGTTGTAATGCAACATAATAGGAAAAACACCAAGGGAGGTGAATACTTTTGCAAGGCACTGTAGTGCTTGGTTGTATCATGTTTGCAGACAAACACTTCTTGTAGCCATCAATGAGCTTGCTTCACTTTTCTACTGGCAATTCAGCCCACTTTTCAGCGGAAAACTGCTCTAATTATTCAATGTTTGAGGGGTGCCTTCCACCAACTGCTGTTTTCTGATCTCACCATAGTTTTTGGATGTGATTCAGATCTGAACCCAACACTGGCCACTCCAGAACAGTCCAGAGTTTCTTCTTGAACCATTCCAGGGTGCTTTTGATTTGCGTTTGGGGTCATTGGCTTGCTGGAAAACCCACAACCTTCAATGGAGAAAGTTTCTGGATGCTGGGTTGAACATTGGACTCCAAAACATCTGATAATCTGCTGATTTCATGATTCCTTGCGCATATTCAAGGCCCCCAGTACCAGAGATAGCAAAGCAACCCTACAGCATTATCAAACCTCCCTCTTTGATTGTGCTGTAGGTAGAGTGTTTTTTTCATTGAATGCTATTTTCAAAATTGCAGTTGTAAACTTGAGTTTATAAAAGTAAATTTGGTTTTGAAATGTTAAAATTCATTAACGAGGTGTGGTGACCAACAGTTGTACTTAAATGTCAATTTATTTGAGAAGAAATAGGGAATTGTTTAAGAAAAGTGCAAGGGTGCCAATATATTTGGCCGCAACTTTACAGTATATCCTTGTGATCATCATGGATCTTTACTGCACAGAAGACCATTTTTCTCTAGCACAAAGGTCAAGCTCAAAGTCAAATTTACTTCAGATTAGTGTTGCTCAGCCTCTGAGCATCATAGGGACATCTTACTTATACCGTATCTATGTGATCAGCATGGTTTCACCATTCCTGTGCAGAAAGCAGATTGATTCTACATTTATATAGACCAAGGTCAAATTGCAGATCAAATTGAACATCATAAGGAAATCGTTCTTACCATGCCCTCCATAATTATTGGGACAGTGAATTTGTTTTGTTATTTTGGCTCTGTACTCCAGCACTATGGATTTGACATGATACAATGACTATGAGGTTAAAGTGCAGACTGTCAGCTTTATTAATTTGAGGGTATTTTCATCCATATCGGGTAAACAGTTTGACAGCACTTTTTGTACATTGTCCCCCCATTTTCATGGACCAAAAGTATTGGGACACATTTACTTATATGTGTATTAAAGTAGTCAAAGGTTTGGTCCCATATTCCTAGCACGCAATGACTACATCAAGCTTGTGACTCTACACATTTGCTGGATGCGTTTGCTGTTTGTTTTGGTTGTGTTTCAGATTATTATGTATTGTGTCATTTTGGAGTCACTTAGAATATGTTTCTAAACACTTCTATATTAATGTGGATAACCATGATTACGGATCATCCTGAATGAATAGGTCTGAATACATTTTTTCACACTTTTAAAGTGGTAGTTTTATCAGTGGAAAATCACTCAATTGTCATACTTGAGTAAAAGTAAATAACTTATAACAGAAAGTTACTCAAGTAAAAGTGAAAGTTACCCAGTAAAATACTACTTGAGTAAAAGTCTAAAAGTATCTGGTTTTAAATGTACTTAAGTACAGTGGTAGAAAAAGTACTCAATTGACATACTAAAAGTAAATGCTATACATCAAATTCCTTATATTAACAAACCAGACGGCACAATTTTTGTATTATTTTACAATACGGACAGACAGGGGCACACTCCAACACTCAGACATAATTTACAAAAACAGTACTTGTGTTACTTGAGTCTGCCAGATCAGAGTAGGGATGACAAAGCGCTATATTGATAGGTGCCAGAATTCTGTTCTGCTTGAGCATTCTAAATTTAACAAGTACTGTTTGAGGTTGTGGACAGGTGTCTTTTATACTGATAACAAGTTCAAACAGGTGCCATTAATACAGGTAACGAGTGGAGGACAGAGGAGCCTCTTAAAGAAGAAGTTACAGGTCTGTGATAGCCAGAAATCTTGCTTGTTTGTAGGTGACCAAATACTTATTTTCCACCATAATTTGCAAATAAATTCATTAAAAATCCTACAATGTGATTTTCTGGATTTTTCCCCCTCATTTTGTCGGTCATAGTTGAAGTGTACCTATGATGAAAATTACAGGCCTCTCTCATCTTTTTAAGTGGGAGAACTTGCACAATTGGTGGCTGACTAAATACTTTTTTGCCCCACTGTATCATACGAATTGCAAAAATGTAAAAACATGAAGAAATACATTTCCAGGATGCAACATATCATATGAAATGGATAATGTCTTACAGAATTGGATGAGATGGTACACAAAAAAACGTGAACCAGATTAGGATGGTGAGCACCACCTTCAAAACTACTGGCTTAAATTATACAGTCCTGGAGCATCACTTTAAGTGAGAGTGAAAAGAAAGAACTTTCCTTCTCTTCAGCTGCCAGCTCCCAGCTCTAATCCACGACGACGTGAATGCACACTGTTGCTTCATTTTAGGAGACGCCGGTCATGTCGGCGGCCCTGGCGAGAGCGAAGCAATCGGGAATTCTCCAGTCGAGTGTGAACGGATGGCCTTGTTCCTTCAAACTGATGAATTCCTTCAGACCGTGCAGTCATTTATTCATTCATTTAGTAAGCTTAGTGACCTGAAATCATATGGTCTGATATCTGTAAATTTTCTAGTTAACTAATCTTGAAGCTATAACACCACACAGACATTCTACCCACATAGCCAAAATACAAATTAGTGAATGTTCTTCAAGTAGTTATACATTCTGGGGTGGTTTCTCAAACACAGATAAAGCCTAGTCCTAAAAGCAAACTCAATGGAGAATCTTCATTTAACATTTTTTGTTACATTTTTTGTCCAGGATTAGGCTTTATCTGTGTCTGGGAAACTAACCCTAAATGTCAATATCTATACATTTATATCTATATCTACAGAATATCAACTGCAGATATTTTGACAGGCCTTTGAATCGATAGAAATGGCAGGGGGCAAGGAATATGAATCGCCCTGACATTATCTCAATGTGTGTTGAACAACATTTTCACATTTGCCCTCTCTTAGCGTTCATCAGTGTCTTGGGATCTGGCGAGGGTGTCAGAACGGATCAGAAGTGCAAAGCGAAGAAATGCTGCGGCCTGTACTAGAATAGTCTGTAGGAACTTTTCACACACCAATCGCATAAAACACATTTCCACAGCTCGGCCTGCCTATTGCAATTTTCCTCACCATATTCCTATCTCCCTCGCGTAGCTGGCAACACCTTTTATTTCCACTCCAGTGGGGCCGGCAGGCGTCTCACGGCGTACAGCTCTCTGTCAGTCTGGACGATACAATGATGTCACAGTGATCATTTTGGAGATATCGGTAGACTACTTAGTCCTACAGGGTTTGGAGATGTTGTTAGAATACGTTGTCCTACAATGTTTCGAGATGTCGGTAGAATACTTTGTCCTACAGGGTTTGGAGATGTCGGTAGAATACTTTGTCCTACGGGGTTTGTTAACTTAGGGATAGAGGGCAGTATTTTCACGTCCGGATGAAAAGCGAGCCCAAAGTAAACCTGCCTGGTTGGAGAATGATTTTCATGTGTTTGTATGTGGGGCGCTGTCCTCAGATAATCGCATGGCCTGCTTTTGCCGTGAAGCCTTTTTGAAATCTGACACTGCGGCTGAATTAACAAGAAGTTAAGCTTTATTTTGATGTACTACACTTATATTTTTGGTTATCTTGAATATTGATATTTCTGTAGTTTGAATTTGGCGCACTGCAATTTCACTGGATGTTGTCAAATAGATCCCGCTAAAGCGATTGGCACGTGAAGGGATCACTAACAGGTTTAAGCAGATTCATCAGAGTGATATAGATTTTTTACTGGATACAGGGACTGACAAGATCTCGAATTTCAATCTCAGTCACAAAATTATTCAATCTTCATGTTTTCAATAAGATATAGAATATGCTGTTGAAAGAGCAATCAGGCATCAGTGAATATCAAGGACTGTATCACCATCATCATCATCATTATCACCACCACCATCATCATCATCACCATCATAATCTAATTTTCTCTTGTGCTTAGTCAGGATAAAAACATGGTGACGGAACACTTAACCCCACATCCCCCCACCTACAGTATATTCATGTAACCCATCTCTGTGTGTCCAGGATCAGGTGGTGGTGTGATAAACGGGGGTCACCTTGAGGGTGCAGCGGCACCTGGAGCAGAGAGAACACTGCAGAGTGGGAACACCAGCGTAGCACATCCAGCTGCAGTCCACTTACAATACTATTGACACATGCAAAACACACTGCATCATATGCAGCATTGAGGTACAACAACATGTACGTAAAATACACACATGGAAAGACACACACACACACACACACACACACACACACACACACACACACACACACACACACACACACACACACACACACACACACACACACACACACACACACACACACACACACACACACACACACACACACACACACACACACAGACACAAAATGTCCCTGTCAGTGCATCCTATGTTCCCAGGTGATTCTCCCATTCAGACAAACCAAACCAAGCTCAACCTTCATTACATTCCATTGTCTGCCAAATCAGAATGTACCACTCTGTGATTAATGTTTTTATAAATGATGGCATTAGATTCAGATGATGAATACAGTGTGTGTGTGTGTGTGTCTGTGTGGCTGCAGAGGCAGAGAGTGTGAGAGAGAGAGGCAGAGAGGGTGAGAGAGAAAGAGAAAGAGATAGAAAGAAAGAAAGAAAGAGAGAGTGGGAGTGACTTTGAGGGTGTGTTCCTGAAGGACAAGTGAGAGCGGAAGCTAAAGCAGATGGTCAGCAGAAACAGCCTTGTATGTGTGAAGGACACGCGCACACACACACACACACACACACACACACACACACACACACACACACACACACACACACACACACACACACACACACACACACACACACACACACACACACACACACACACACAAACACACACACACACACACACACACACACACACACACACACACACACACACACACACACACAAACAGGGCGGCTGATGTGAGCCAAAGCAGCACAGGCACCTGCACAGAGAGAAGGGGGGTGAGGTGAGGGAGGGAGAGGGAGATAGAGAGAGTGCTGGGACAAGAATGAGAGAGTGTAAGAGTAGGAGGGAGAAAGAGAGAATAAGAGATGAAGAAAGGGAGAGATAGAAGTCAAGAGAACTGGACGATAATAACAGACAATAATTTCTGAATACCATATACAGTGAAAATGCTCTGTTTCTGAGTCAATACATTAAAGAACAAAGCATAGTTTCTTGATGAAAATTATATTGTTGAATTTAAATTTCCCAAACAATATTTGCTTTTCAGTTAGATGTTATCCAAAAGACAATGTGTAATATATACATTATTTGTGTCGAACCTGTGATTGTTTAAATGTGCAGTACACTGTATATAAAGATCACGCAAAACATGAAACACACTCCACTATATCTTATACGTATTGTATAAAATTTGTGAGAAAAAAATGACTTCAAATGTCATATTTATACAAGTCAGGATGAGGTCCCTGCCACCCACGTCCACTGATACAGCTCCTGGTCTGTGTGTGTGTGCGTGTGTGAACTAGTCCCCAGGCTCGAATCACTGGTTCGACAGAGAGAGAGACAGCTGGTTAGTGTGTGTGTAGTTTGTCCTTGTGTGTTTCTCTCTCCAATGTCCACATGCACAGGGAACATGGTGTGTGTGTGTGTGCAACTCATGCTGTCTATCTCACCACCTTCACCAACGCCAAGAGCGCTAAAAATATCTGACATTTAATTTGTTTCGAGAGGGAGAAAAAAAACTAGTTAAAGACTCAATATGTTGGATAGATGGGAGGAGCGCTCTCTCTCTTTCTTGCTCTAACACTTTTGCTCGGCCGCTGCAATCTGTGGTCAGTGACTCACGACATCTGTTATTGATCAATCAGCACCGGGGACCGAAATGGCTCAAGTGTGTGTGTGTGTGTGTCCATGACTGTGTGTGGCTGTGTGTGTGTTTGTCTGTGACAGTGAGCGTGTGTGTCTGAGTGTGTGTGTCTGTGCATGTGTGCGGGTGTGTTTGTGTATGTGTGTAAGCGTGTGTGTGTGTTTCTGCATGCGTGCGGGCGTGTTTGTGTGTCCCTCTCTCCCTCTCTCTTTTTCTCTTACCGGTGGGTCTGACTCACTGCTTTGGGGAGTCTCACACCTCTGTATGGGGGAATATCATCAAAAGGCAATTACAGTCACAAAAATGGCAACCCTACAGGCATCCCTCCCTGGTAGCCTATAGATTTCTATCTGTACAGTAGCAGCCAAGATCATGTCAGATGAATGCTGTGGCCCAAAAGCAATTTCTCCCAACTGGGGACAGGAGCCATCGGATTTCTCCCACTACCCTCCGGATCTATTTAAAGGATTGTTAATGATTAGCCTTCACCTGTTCAATTGTGTTTGGAATTCTAATCAAGGCCTACCGTAGTGTGACGATAATGCAAATATCCATCATGGTTATTTCCTATAGGTCTCTTTCCTTTTAAAAAGTCTTAAGTCTAGTGTAGCATGCATGACATTGTCATTTCAAGCATGTTCATGTCAATGATGTGAAGAGCCTTGGAATTGTTGGAAAGCGCTAGAGTGGGATGACCTGCGTTTGAAGTATGTAGAGCCAGAGGTGAATGAACAATAATGGGTAAGTGGGACACTGTACAAGACATGGGCACGTCCATTATACGTGATTCAAGCTTCATGCTCTGTCCGTCCCTATTCCATTTCACACAATGAGGATCTCCAGACCCACAGGCCAACTCTAACTAACTCGTCTTGCATTATTGAAAAGATTCCCAAAGAGTGTCCCCCACAGCCATTCTTGAGGTATTCTTAATGGTCCATCTCAAAGTTTTGCATGAATAAAATAAGTTGGTCCCTTCCTGCACTGTAGCTTTTGCCCTTGCGGACATTGTTTCACTAGCTGGCAGGCAGCGCATGTCAATATTCAATCCATAACGTCACTTAGGAGATGAGACAATCCCATATAGCAGAGCATTGCATCAGCACTTTTTCACCAGGCCTGCTCATTGGTATTCTGTGCAGTGGGCTCCCATGCACATTACTCCGCTTGAACTTTCCTCCACTGAGGCCAGAACAAAAACAATCTATAGTAATTTTTTCTGATGCACCGGAAGGGGTGGAAAGGGAAGGAGAGAGAGAGATGGGGGGATAGAGAAAAATAATTGCGGAACAGAGAGAGAGTAAAGGTGTCAGCATGCTTCAGTTCGTCTGGTGCCTAACTGAGCTCAAACCGAACGAGTGTGCTCCTATACTCCCTTAAAAGACTTTTGATTGAAAAGCCAGAAAAAAGCGGCAATAGTACTGTTAGTCCATTTTGAAAAGCCGTAGCCAGTATGCAGTTCCTCAAATTAGTCTGATTTGATCAAAGAAATCTGTTATTCATTTTGACGTTTTTGCCGAAGAGATCTTAGCCGCGCAATTTTACATCTAAGATGTTTGGTGCAGTATTTCTCAATGAAAAAAATAGCATGAAAACGAGTCATCTCTCGTTGAATGACATCAAAGACTTTATTGAAGAATCCCTACTGTTGACCAGTCACCGCCGAAGGGGCGTAGACTCCAGCGAAAATGTTGTGTGCCTGAACAGCCGAAAAAACCCTCACAGAAGTTCAAAACTAACAAAACGTCACAAAATGTCATAATATAAGCACAAATCATGGTTAACAGATGTTAATGCGAGTGTAGCGAAATGCTTGTGCTTCTAGTTCCGACAATGCAGTAATAACCAACGAGTAATCTAACTAACAATTCCAAAACTACTACCTTATACACACAAGTGTAAAGGGATAAAGAATATGTACATAAAGATATATGAATGAGTGATGGTACAGAGCGGCATAGGCAAGATGCAGTATATGGTATCAATTACAGTATATACATATGAGATGAGTATGTAAACAAAGTGGCATAGTTTAAAGTGGCTAGTGATACATGTATTACATAAAGATGCAGTAGATGATATAGAGTACAGTATATACGTATACATATGAGATGAATAATTTAGGGTATGTAAACATTATATTAAGTAGCATTGTTTAAAGTGGCTAGTGATATATTTTACATCAATTCCCATCAATTCCCATTATTAAAGTGGCTGGAGTTGAGTCAGTGTGTTGGCAGCAGCCACTCAATGTTAGTGGTGGCTGTTTAACAGTCTGATGGCCTTGAGATGGAAACTGTTTTTCAGTCTCTCGGTCCCAGCTTTGATGCACCTGTACTGACCTCGCCTTCTGGATGATAGCGGGGTGAACAGGCAGTGGCTCGGGAAGTTGTTGTCCTTGATGATCTTTATGGCCTTCCTGTGACATCGGGTGGTGTAGGTGTCCTGGTGGGCAGGTAGTTTGCCCCCGGTGATGCGTTGTGCAGACCTCACTACCCTCTGGAGAGCCTTACGGTTGTGGGCGGAGCAGTTGCCGTACCAGGCGGTGATACCGCCCGACAGGATGCTCTCGATTGTGCATCTGTAGAAGTTTGTGAGTGCTTTTGGTGACAAGCCGAATATCTTCAGCTTCCTGAGGTTGAAGAGGCGCTGCTGCGCCTTCTTCACGATGCTGTCTGTGTGGGTGGACCAATTCAGTTTGTCTGTGATGTGTACGCCGAGGAACTTAAAACTTACTACCCTCTCCACTACTGTCCCATCGATGTGGATAGGGGGGTGTTCCCTCTGCTGTTTCCTGAAGTCCACAATCATCTCCTTAGTTTTGTTGACGTTGAGTGTGAGGTTATTTTCCTGACACCACACTCCGAGGGCCCTCACCTCCTCCCTGTAGGCCGTCTCGTCGTTGTTGGTAATCAAGCCTACCACTGTTGTGTCGTCCGCAAACTTGATGATTGAGTTGGAGGCGTGCGTGGCCACGCAGTCGTGGGTGAACAGGGAGTACAGGAGAGGGCTCAGAACGCACCCTTGTGGGGTCCCAGTGTTGAGGATCAGCGGGGTGGAGATGTTGTTGCCTACCCTCACCACCTGGGGGCGGCCCGTCAGGAAGACCAGTACGCAGTTGCACAGGGCGGGGTCGAGACCCAGGGTCTCGAGCTTGATGATGAGTTTGGAGGGTACTATGGTGTTAAATGCCGAGCTGTAGTCGATGAACAGCATTCTCACATAGGTATTCCTCTTGTCCAGATGGGTTAGGGCAGTGTGCAGTGTGGTTGAGATTGCATCGTCTGTGGACCTATTTGGGCGGTAAGCAATTGGAGTGGGTCTAGGGTGTCAGTTAAGGTGGAGGTGACATGGTCCTTGACTAGTCTCTCAAAGCACTTCATGATGACGGAAGTGAGTGCTACGGGGCGGTAGTCGTTTAGCTCAGTTACCTTAGCTTTCTTGGGAACAGGAACAATGGTGGCCCTCTTGAAGCATGTGGGAACAGCAGACTGGGATAAGGATTGATTGAATATGCCCGTAAACACACCAGCCAGCTGGTCTGCGCATGCTCTGAGGGCGTGGCTGGGCCTGCAGCCTTGCAAGGGTTAACACGTTTAAATGTTTTACTCACCTCGGCTGCAGTGAAGGAGAGTCCGCATGTTTTGGTTGCGGGCCGTGTCAGTGACACTGTATTGTCCTCAAAGCAGGCAAAAAAGTTATTTAGTCTGCCTGGGGGCAAGACATCCTGGTCCGTGACTAGGCTGGTTTTCTTTTTGTAATCCGTGATTGACTGTAGACCCTGCCACATACCTCTTGTGTCTGAGCCGTTGAATTGCGATTCTACTTTGTCTCTATACTGACGCTTAGCTTGTTTGATTGCCTTACGGAAGGAATAGCTACACTGTTTTTATTCGGTCATGTTTCCGGTCACCTTGCCCTGATTAAAAGCAGTGGTTCACGCTTTCAGTTTCACGCGAATGCTGCCATCAATCCACGGTTTCTGGTTTGGGAATGTTTCAATCGTTGCTATGGGAACGACATCTTCAACACACGTTCTAATGAACTCGCTCACCGAATCAGCGTATTCGTTAATGTTGTTGTTTGACGCAATATGAAACATATCCCAGTCCACGTGATGGAAGCAGTCTTCGAGCGTGGAATCAGATTGGTCGGACCAGCGTTGAACAGACCTCAGCGCGGGAGCTTCTTGTTTTAGCTTCTGTCTGTAGGCAGGGAGCAACAAAATGGAGTCGTGGTCAGCTTTTCCAAAAGTAGGGCGGGGGAGGGCCTTATATGCGTCGCGGAATTTAGAATAGCAATGATCCAAGGTTTTACCAGCCCTGGTTGCGCAATCAATATGCTGATACAATTTAGGGAGTCTTGTTTTCAGATTAGCCTTGTTAAAATCCCCAGCTACAATGAATGCAGCCTCAGGATATGTGGATTCCAGTTTGCAAAGAGTCAAATAAAGTTTGTTCAGAGCCATCGATGTGTCTGCTTGGGGGGGAATATATACGGCTGTGATTATAATCGAAGAGAATTCCCTTGGTAGATAATGTGGTCGACATTTGATTGTGAGGAATTCTAAATTAGGTGAACAGAAGGACTTGAGTTCCTGTATGTTGTTGTGACCACACCACGTCTCGTTAACCATAAAGCATACGCCTCCGCCCCTCTTCTTACCAGAAAGATGTTTGTTTCTGTCGGCACGATGCGTGGAGAAACCAGCTGGCTGCACCGACTCCGATAGCGTCTCTCGAGTGAGCCATGTTTCGGCTGGGAAGCATGCGGATACCTTAAGAAGGAAGTGGGAGAAAGAGAGGTTGTAGTTACTGTATGTTTATTCCTCTGAGCATAGAGTACAATAGTTTACATTTGAGTCATTTAGCAAGACACTAAACCAGAGCAATTTACAGTAGTGAGTACATACTTTTTAATACTTTCATCATACAGGGAATTGAACCCACAACCTCAGTGTTGCAAGTGCAATGCTCTACCAACTGAGCCACATGAGGACATTACTGTTATTAAAAGGTTTCAGCGTTTTATGAAATAGAATGTTAATATGTGTGTCAGACTTTTACCTGTGTGACTGCATCATATTCTGTCTTCATAATCAATTATGACATGAAAATAACAAAATCTTAAGGGCTCATTCTCACTCATTCTCAGTGCTCATTGCATTATTAATTGCTTTTCAGCACACATTTGAATCTTCAGTTTGAACACTGTTGAACCTCCTTAAATTGAGAACTTCCTTAAACAATGAGGGCTCCTATTCTGTGAGGAGGAACAATAAAATTAAAATAAAACACGACTAAACAAAAATATTTTCAAACTTGGGGCCCGACGCCCCCTGAGAACCGAGTGGCACCCCTGACATTAAGATTGCACCACTCTATGGATTTTCCTGCCCACCACTGCCCATTAGGCAATAGCAGGTGTCTCTTTGCATTGAGACGGCTACTCTTCAAGACTTTTCGGCTGTGACTTAATGGCTTCACTCATTGACGTGCTGTCCTTCCTCATTAGGGCCTTTGTCTTGTACAATGTCTGGATGCATGACCTGGCTTCCACACTTGGGGAGGAGTGTGTCAGCGTTATACTGCTGCTGTATCAGACCAAACACTACTTTAAATCTTTCAAATACTGTGAGCGTTTGCTCTAGTCTGCCTAGAGTGTCAGATTGGCATGGTTTACCGTTTTGGGACTATTCTAATGGTCCCTTAAGCAAGGCTAGCTCAATCAAGCAAAGATAAAGCCTTGGGTCTGGCTGTATGTCTATCCCGTCTAATCGTAGGATAAAGTGTGACTGGAACAACAGTCATGGCCAGGATGAATGTGTATGGAATGTCATTGCATGATTGTGACTGGTAATGAGAAATGTACATAACACAGCAGTTGCTGGACAACTGACTTCTAATTCTACATTTTACAACCTTTAAAAATGTTCTCCCTAATTTTAGCTACATATAGATATAGCTTTCCCTAAACAATGGGCCTGCAGGCCTAATGCAAAATGGTACCTATGGGGATGGGCAACACCTCCAACCTACAAATGATTCAACCCCCAAAAAATACAGCAATATTTTTTCACTGTAACTTTGTTAGAGGCGTACAGGATTGATGGATATTGAGCTACATTGATACAGCTATTAAATTTTGATCTAGCATATTGACGAAGACCTCCCTACAACCATGTCAGTTGCAGGTCAATCATGGCAAACATATGGGATACTCCAGAGGCTTCATAGAGGGTCACACCATAAAATTAGAATGAGTAGAACGGAAATAAAACCTCTGACCATGGCAGTTTGACTGGAAAACTCATGGCTAAGCTATTCATAATTGACTTGAATGGGTATTTCCATTCTAAGTTTATGGTTCACACCACGGTTCACACCACATGGCCGGTCACAACTCCCTCCTGGTTGTAGCAGGTCAAAGAAACATTGTTTATTCAATAATTTGTTGGGTTACTATTTTTCATCATTTGGTGACCTGGTAGGTCCAAGTGTAAAAAATAGTTTTTTAAAATTGCGCCACCAGGCTGGTCTGTGACTGTGTTCCAGCCGGACTAACTTGATTACGACGCAGCCAGCTCACACTTTTCATCAAAGGGATATAGCACACTAATGTAACTCCTCTAGCATGAAATTGAACAGCAGATATAATTTTTGTTGTTGTCAGCTTTGGTCATTATTTGACATAGCCAGAGGGAGGCAAGTTTTTTCTTTTAATGGTTGCTCACAATGTAAAGAGCTTTGTGATTTATGCCTGTAAATGAACAACAATTTTGTATTATTATTATTATTATTCCTTTCCATTTATCACCTATTTAACATGGCGAGATAGGACACATGTTATTTAGACTGTTTCTCCTGAGTACAGCTGCTTGAAGAATTCTGTCTCTAGTCCACTAATGTAATGTAACAGCCATAAAAGGAATGCCAGAGAGGCATTTCTTTCTTTCTAGTCCTGATGAGAAAAAAATACTGTAAAATTGAAAGACAGGCTCTCTTTCCAAGTCAACCTCTGTTTCCATTTTCCCTGAAAACCGGATGCATCCGGTTGTTTCTGACTCGCAGAGGGTGCTAGACCACAATGCCACATCTATGCATTGTATTCAAGTGTTGTGGAGGCACAACAACATTTGGCAAGTGCTGTCCCATTGGAAAAACAAGTCTGAGTAGAATTCCAGAAAGCAAACGAGACGAAGGCCTGGGAATATGTGTTAGGGCAGATAAACAACTCAAACGAATACATATAACGAGCGAGGCGAGGACAAAAAACGACAACAAAGGCGAATAATTATTGACGCCGACAACTGGGACTAACGGTTCTGGCATGATGCAGCCTTGGAAGGAACACACATAATGTAAAACACTAACATCTAATCTCTGAAGCTGGAGACTCACATCTCCCTCACTAGCTTTAAGCACCAGCTGTCAGAGCAGCTTACAGATCACTGCACCTGTACATAGCCCATCTGTAAACAGCCCATCTATCTACCTACCTCATCCCCATACTGGTATGTATTTATTTATTTATTTTGCTCCTTTGCACCCCAGTATCTCTACCTGCATATTAAACTTCTGCCGATCTACCATTCCAGTATTTATTTGCTATATTATAATTACTTCTCCACCATGGCCTATTTATTTCCTTAACTTACCTCATTTGCACTCACTGTATATAGACTTTTTGTTTTCTTTTGTTCTACTGTATTATTGACTGTATGTTTTGTTAACTCTGTGTTGTTGTTTGTGTCGAATTGCTACACTTTATCTTGGCCAGGTCGCTGTTGCAAATGAGAACTTGTTCTCAACTAGCCTACCTGGTTAAATAAAGGGGAAATAAAAATAAAAAAATAAAAAAACGTACTCATGACGACAGCGTGGCTCATGTCCTATTTTGTTAACAGCTAAATGTTTCAAATGGTGCCCTGTGAATTCTAGCCTAAACTGCTCAGTGTGGTAGTCTGCATCCCAAATAGTACCCTATTCCCTATGTCGTGCACTACTTTTGACCAGGACCTACATAGGCCCACTATATAAGATGATAAGATGGCGCCGAAGAGGATGGCTGACGTTTTACATGCTCCTAACTAACTGTGCTATTTTGTTATTTTTTTTGCGTTGTTTGTAACTTGTTTTTTAACATATTTTGCTGCTACCGTCTCTTATGACCGAAAATAACTTCTGGACATCAGAACAGCGATTACTCACCTCGAACTGGAAGAAGCTTTTTCCTTTAACGAGTCCGACTAGAAGGATATACTGCCTTCCCTGGAACAGGCCCAAATCCCTGTCATTTGCGTGAAGAAAAGACAGAGAAAAAGGGGGCGGAGGTTGGACTGCCTTCTGAGAATTCGTAGGTGAGCGAGTAAACTCCCACTGCCATCCGTTCTATTGGCTAACGTGCAATAATTGGAAAATAAAATGTATGACCTACAATTAAGATTATCCTACCAACGGGAACATTAAAAACTGTAATATCTTATGTTTCACCGAGTCATGGCTGAACAACGACATGGATAATATAGAGCTGGTGGGAAGCTGCTGTTCTATACTACTGTTCTATACTACTACAATTTTTATTTAATTTTAATTTTTTATTTAAATTTTACCCCCTTTTTCTTGGTATCCAATTGTTTTATACCACAATTGTGCAGATTCTAGTTTCCACCTTCATCATTTGCATATACTGTGTCTTGCAAAAGTATTCAACCCCCCTTGGCATTTTTCCTATGTTGTTGCATTACAACCTGCAACTTAAATTTATTTTTATTTGAACTTCATGTAATGGATTTACACAAACAGTCCAAAATTGTGAAGTTAAATAAAAAAAATTTAAAAAATTGTGGAGAAGTACAGATCAGGGTTGGGTTATAAAAAATATAAGAAACTTTGAACATCCCACAGAGCCTCATTAAATCCATTACTAAAAAATGGAAAGAATATGGCACCACAACAAACCTGCCAAGAGAGGGCTGCCCACTAAAACTCACAGACCAGTCAAAGATGGCATTAATCGGAGAGGCAACAAAGAGACAAAAGATAACCCTGAAGGAGATGCAAAGCTCCACAGTGGAGATTGGAGTATCTGTCCATAGGACCACTTTAAGCCGTACACTCCACAGAGCTGGGCTATACGGAAAAGAAATAAGGAAACGTGTTTGGTGTTCGCCAAAAAGCATGTGGGAGACTCCCCAAACATATGGAAGAAGGTACTCCGGTCAGATGAGACTAAAGTGTAGCTTTTTGGCCATCATGGAAAACACTATGTCTGGCGCAAACCCAACACCTATCATCACCCCGAGAACACCATCCCCACATCCCCTCCAGGTCTGTGCCCAAACAGTTTAAGCTTCTACTTTTAAAAATCCACCTTTCCAGAAATAAGTCTCTCACTATTGCTGCGTGTTACAGCCCCCCCCCCCCCCCCCCCCCCCCCCCTCAGCCCCCAGCTGTGCCCTGGACACTATATGTGAATTAATTGCCCACCATTTATCTTCAGAGTTTGTACTGTTAGGTGACCTAAACTGGGATATGTTTAACACCCCGGCCGTCCTACAGTCTAAGCTAGATGCCCTCAAACTCATACAAAATATTATGGAACCTACCAGGTACAACCCCAAATCGTTTCCTGGCCATGGACCCAAAATATCGATGTTTTGTTCCCCAAGCCACTTAGTTATCACTTCTGCCTTATGGCAAGGTGCTCCATTATGCTGAAAATGGCACTGTTCGTCACCAAACTGTTCCTGGATGGTTGGGAGAAGTTGCTCTCGGAGGATGTGTTGGTACCATTCTTTATTCATGGCTGTGTTCTTAGGCAAAATTGTGAGTGAGCCCACTCCCTTGGCTGAGAAGCAACCCCACACATGAATGGTCTCAGGATGCTTTTCCGTTGGCATGCACAGGACTGATGGTAGCGCTCACCTTGTCAACTCCGGACAACCTTTTTTTCCGGATGCCCCAAACAATCGGAAAGGGGATTCATCAGAGAAAATGACTTTAACCCAGTCCTCAGCAGTCCAATCCCTGTACCTTTTGCAGAAAATCAGAGAGAAGTAGCATCTTTGCTGTCTTTGCCTCACTGTGCATGCAGATGCACTCACACCTGCTTGCTGCCATTCCTAAGCAAGCTCTGTACTGGTGGTGCCTTGATCCCGCTGCTGAATCAACTTTAGGAGATGGTCCTGGCGCTTGCTGGACTTTCTTGGGCGCCCTGAAGCCTTCTTCACAAAAATTGAACTGTTCTCCTTGAAGTTCTTGATGATCCGATAAATGGTTGATTTAGGTGCAATCTTACTGGCAGCAATATCCTTGCCTGTGAAGCCCTTTTTGTGCAAAGCAATGATGACGGCACGTGTTTCCTTGCAGGTAACCATGGCTGACAGAGGAAGAACAATGATTCCAAGCACCATCCTCCTTTTGAAGCTTCCAGTCTGTTATTCGAACTCAATCAGCATGACAGAGTGATCTCCAGCCTTGTCAACACTCACACCTGTGTTAACAAGAGAATCACTGACATGATGTCAGCTGGTCCTTTTGTGACTGGGTTGAACGGCAGTGGAAATGTTTTTTGGGGATTCAGTTAATTTGCATGGCAAAGAGGGACTTTGCAGTTCATTGTAATTAATCTGATAACTCTGCCATCATACACGCTGAGGCAGCAGACTTTGTGAAAATGTATATTTGTGTCATTCTCAAAACTTTTACTTTCTGACTGATGTCTTGAGATGTTGTGTCAATATATCCTCATCATTTTCATACCTCATGATGCCATCTATTTTGTGAAGTGCACCTGTCCCTCCTGCAGCAAAGCACACCCACAACATGATGCCTCCAACCCCATACTTCACGGTTGGGATGGTGTTCTTCGGGTTGCAATCCTCCCCCTTTTCCTCAAAGCAAAATGATGGTCATTATGGCCAAACAGTCAAACAGTTCTATTTTTGTTTCATGAGACCAGAGGACATTTCTCCAAAAAGTACGATATTCTTCCCCATATGCAGTTGCAAACCGTAGTCTGGCTTTTTTATGGCGGGTTTGGAGCATTTGCTTCTTCCTTTCTGAGCGGACTTTTAGGTTATGTGGACTCGTTTTACTGTGGATATAGACACTTTTGAACCTGTTTCCTCCAGCATCTTCACAAGGTCCTTTGCTGTTGTTCTGGGATTGATTTTCACTTTTCGCACCAAAGTCCGTTCATCTCTAGGAGACACAACACGTCTCCTTCCTGAGCGGTATGACGGCTGCGTGGTCCCATGGTGTTTATACTTGCGTAGTATTGTTTGTACAGGTGAACGTGGTACCTTCAGGCGTTTGTTCCTAAGGATGAACCAGACTTGTGGAGGTCTACAATTTTCTTTCTGAGGTCTTGGCTGATTTCTTTTGATTTTCCCATGATGTCAAGCAAAGAGGCACTGAGTTTGACAGTAGGCCTTGAAATACATCCACAGGTACTAATACAATTGACTCAAATTATGTCAATTAGCCTATCAGAAGCTTCTAAAGCCATTACATAATTTTCTGGAATTTCCCAAGATGTTGAAAGGCACAGTCAACTTAGTGTATGTAAACAGTGAATTATAAGTGAAATAATTTGTCTGTAAACAATTGTTGGAAAATTACTTGTGTCATGCACAAAGTAGATGTCCTAACCGACTTGCCAAAACTATAGTTTGTTAATTAACCTCTTGCGATGAGCAAACCCGTATCCGGGAGCGTAATCATAGCCTCAAATGCATTAGCATAACGCAACGGACATAAATACCCCTAGAAACTTTTCCTCTTCATGAAAATCGCAAATGAAATGAAATAAATATATTCAAACACAAGCTTAGCCTTTTGTTAACAACACTGTCATCTCAGATTTTCAAAATATGCGTTACAGCCAACGCTAGACAAGCATTTGTGTAAGTTTATCATGGCATAATGCTATGCGAACTCTGCTGGCAACAGGCAACATTTTCACGAAAATAAGAAAAGCAACCAAATTAAATAATTTACCTTTGATGCTTTCACTCAGGAGACTCCCAGTTAGATAGCAAATGTTCCTTTTTTCCAAAAATATTTTTTTTGTAGGCGAAATAGCTCCCGTTTCTTCATCATGCTTGGCTGAGAAATCGACCGGAAAATGCTACAACTATAACGGCAAACTTTTTTCAAAATTAACTCCATAATATCGACAGAAACACGGCAAACGTTGTTTAGGATCCATCCTCAAGGTGTTTTTAACATATATATTCGATAGTATATCCGTCGAGGCAATTGGTTTCTCATAAGAAGCGATTGGAAAAATGGCTACCTCAGTATTTTACGCAAAATTTTCTGCGGGAGACACCATGTGACCACATGCTATATATGGTCCCTTACGGCCATTCTTCAATGGAAATGCCTAAAAAAAATGCGGCACTTCCTGGTTGGATTTTTATCTGAGTTTCGCCTGTAACATCAGTTCTGTGGGACTCACAGACAATATCTTTGCAGTTTTGGAAACGTCAGAGTGTTTTCTTTCCAAACCTGTCAATTATATGCATAGTCGAGCATCTTTTCGTGACAAAATATCTTGTTTAAAACGGGAACGTTTTTCTTCCAAAATGTTTAATAGCGTTTGCATAACTGGTTAACAAGAAATTTGTGGAGTGGTTGAAAAACTAGTTTTAATGACTCCTACCTAAGTGTATGTAAACTTCTGACTTCACTGTATATCCCTTTTATGTTGGCAAAAAAGTTCAAGGCTGTTATTGTTTCCAAGAAGGGAAACAAACAGTTGAACACCTCTGGGATATGTCGCCAAATTCAAATAAATTACTATAAAAATCAAACTTTCATTAAATCACACATGCAAGATAGCAAATTAAAGCTACACTTGTTGTGAATCCAGCCATTATGTCAGATTTCAAAAAATACTTTTCGGCGAAAGCAAATGAGGCTATTATCTGAGGATAGCACCTCCGTAAACAAAGAGAGAAAAGCATATTTCAACCCTGCAGACGCGACACAAAACGCAGAAATAAAAATATAATTCATGCCTTACCTTTGACAAACTTCTTTTGTTGGCACTCCAATATGTCCCATAAACATCACAAATGGTCCTTTTGTTCGATTAATTCCGTTGATATATATCCAAAATGTCCATTTATTTGACGCGTTTGATCCGGAAAAACACTGGTTCCAACTTGCGCAACATGACTACAAAATATCTCAAACGTTACCTGTAAACTTTGCCAAAACATTTCAAACTACTTTTGTAATACAACTTTAGGTATTTTTTAACGTAAATAATCAATAAAATTGAAGACGGGATGATCTGTGTTCAATACAGGAGGAAAACAAACTGTAGGTAGCTTTCTGGTGCCTCTAACAGTACACTTCAAGTGACCCTCGTTCAAGATGGCCGTACTTCTTCATTACACAAAGGAAAACCTCAACCAATTTCTAAAGACTGTTGACATCCAGTGGAAGTGATAAGAACTGCAAGAAGGTCCCTTACAAATCTGGATTCCCAATGAAATCTCATTGAAAAGAGAGTGACCTCAAAAAAATAAATCTAAATGGTTTGTCCTCGGGGTTTCGCCTGCTAAATAAGTTATGTTATACTCACAGACATGATTCAAACAGTTTTAGAAACTTCAGAGTGTGTTCTATCCAAATCTACTAAATAATGTGCATATATGCATATTCTATCTTCTGGGGATGAGTAGCAGGCAGTTTAATTTTGGCATGCATTTCATCCGGACGTGAAAATACTGCCCCCTGTCACCAAGAAGTTAATCTTTACTCATTAATTTTATACAAGAATTAGATGCAAACACCATCATTGAGAAATCTAGACATTTGGAGGTACAGTTGTGTGTGTTTCCTGTCCTTCATGAGATCACCAAATGAAACACACTCAACATGACTGCCCCTTAAGTGTCTATGGACCATTCCCACATTTTCAAAAGTAGAAATATTGTTTAATTCTCACATTTTGGGGATTTAGGAGTTTGGCCAAGTCTTTCTTTGTTCTCTCTAGGCTCTCTACCCCCATACTGCATGGCAGTTTCTACCCGGTATTTATGACCTGAGGTAATAAACCTGGTTTAGGAGAGAGAAAGGGCCACATCATGACATCCTTTATGTTAGATTGTACTTACAAATGTAACAATTTTTAACAACCAACTCTGTAATTACAATGTCGTTACAAGGGTTATACTGTACATGTATTTTTACTTACCCAGGAGCAAGCAACTTAATGTAAAGTGAAGTGACATTTTTTATTACTTTGTGGTTACAATGTAACAACCTTTGCAGACAAGAGGCTAACCAGGAGAAATTAGAAGACAGAAGAAAATGTTTCAGTTTGACTTTTGTTTAATGAATTTGTCAAAGATTCATATTCAAACCATTACAATTAAATTCCCCATTTCAGACTCAAATAAATAATTTTTAAAAAATGGTCATGTTTTTTTTATTATTTAGTGTTCCTCTGTAGCTCAGATGGTAGAGCACTGTACCTGCAATGCCAGGATGGTTGGTTCAATTCCCAGGACCAAAAATGTTCACACACTCCAGGAAACATGCACTGTTCTGACCTGCAGTCCCCCTGATCTCCCGTTCCCTGAACAATACTGGAGCTACCGCCAGACTTCTCAGATGGTTCTATCCCTATCGAATAGAACATTGTTATTTTTTGTAATATTGATAAAATTTTTCAGGGTAAAAACTTGGATAATCTGACTATCAACTCTGATAAAATTAGATCTAAAACCTTAAACAGTATATTTATAGGAAATACATTATAAAAAAGACATGTGAGAGTGATATTTCTGACCACGTACTGTCAATAATCAGCCACCACTTTTTAATCAGCCTCTTTGACGCCAATGAGATCTATTAACGGCTAGGAATCAATACCCAGAGTTATGATGGTTGAAGGCCCTCCTGCCATCCCCTCAGTCACCTGTGTATTTTCTCTTCAACAGGAATCACAGTTAGAATACCAACACAAAGTGGTCTAGCGGTCTAAGGTGCTGCCTCCGGACAAATACACTGAGTGTACAAAACATTACGAACACCTTCCTAATAATTCACCCTCTGAATGGCACTCATTCACAATCTCAGATTCAAGAAAAACTGTAAATGTCCTCAAAGAGGCAATTCATATTGCAGCAGTCATAAAACATATAACATCTAAAAATGTAAAATAAATAGCAAAGGATATTTACAAACAAATAAGTGCAATTTCATTGTGCATGTGCTTAGTGCAACATTTGTTAAGTTGCAGAATTGCATTCGGAATAAAAGAGTACTTGGCCCTATTTTTTTTTACCTGTACCTGCGTCCAGAAGGAAGGAGCTGGAATTCAGGGTGGAGTGGATAAGAAGAGTCAATCACTATTTTTTGTGCCTTATGGAGGGCTCTGCCCAGGTAGAGAGATGACAGTTCTTACAGTTGCTGCCCCATTATTTTTTTCACAAGTCCTGACTATCTTGCCCAAACTATTTTCTGAACAACCTTGATTTTCCGAAACCAGCAGGTCAAGCAGTAGGACAGAATGCTCTCAATGAATGATTTATAATAGAGAACCATGATGGTTAGATCAACATTAAAAAAGTGCAGTTTCCGTAGGAAATACAGTCTCTGTTGGCCTTTCTTAAAAATAGTGTCAGTACACTGATCCCAGGACAGCTTGTTGTCAATGACAAGCCCAAGGTATTTGTACTCCTCCACTATTTCAATAGGCTCACCTTTTATCAGTGATGGTATGTGCATGTTAATGATCCTTCGAAAGTCAATCACCATGTCCTTTGTTTTTGATGTATTTAAAATTAAATGGGATGACTCACACCAGACAGTAAAATCATTCAGAGCTGGTCCGTGCTCCGTCTCATCCCCTTCAAGAAGATTGACCAAAGTAGAAACGTCAGCATATTTGATCAGGTGGCGCCCTGGGAACCTGCTCCGGCAGCTGTCTGTATACAGTATGTATAGTACTGGTGAAAGAACACTGCCCTGTGGGGTTCCACCTGAAGTAGTGCGCAACTCAGAGAGTGTGTTGCCAACTCGTACCTGCTGAGACCTATCAGTTAGGAAGTTGGTGATCCATGTGATAAGCATAGCATCAAGTCCGAAGTCTCCTCAGTCTGTCTGCGAGGACCAACGGATTGATTGTGTTAAATGCAGAGGAGAAATCTGTCAACATGATACACACATGGGTTTTACTGCCGTGCAAATGCATGTGCACCAGATGTAAGAGTGAAAGGATGGCATCATCTGTCCACCTTTCTGACCGGTATGCAAATTAGAGAGGGTCAAGAAGGTGACTGGTGGTGTTGATGATGTATGTCTTGATTATCTTTTCAAGAGATTTAATCAAGAGAGAGGTCAGAGCGACAGGTCTGTAATTATTTGATGCAAACAGATGAGAGGTTTTTGGGACAAGTACAACAGATTTTTTCCATAAAGATGGAATTTCCAATGTATCCAGGGACCGCTGAAAGAGAGAGAGAGCAGAAGACACCGCTCAGCTGAGTGGAACAGTGTTTCAAGACACGACCACTTATTGTAATGAACACGAGGGGAGACAGAGAGCTGGTTTCAAGCACAGGGTGCAGCAGGTGTTTATTGCAAAGGACCACAGGAGGAGGCAGGTAGCTGGGTCCAGGGGGCAGGCAGAAAGTCATACACATGGGGTCGAAAAGGGCAACAGTATAGGCAGGGAAAAGGCTAGTAAAGTAGTTTGGGAGATCAGGCAATATGAAGATAACAGGCTAAATTACAGGTAGGGAATAGGCAAAATGAGTCATTAGTGAGGCTGGCAAAAACTATCATACACGGGAGGAGTAAATCACGGGAAAAACAGCACTCCGAAAGGTGTGTGTCACAAAACAAACAATACTTCACAATGATGGGGTGTAAAGAACTAAATAGTGTTTGATAATGACAGGTGTGTGAACAGGTGATTAGAATTCAGGTGATTGGGATCTGCACAGTGAGCTGCTCAGGGGATCTAGGTGTTTGAGAGTGTGAGATGTAAAGTCGGCTGGAAAGTCAGCTGCGTTCAGTGTTTGAGGGTGTGAGTTGGAAGCAGACGTTACACTTATGTTATTAGGCCCCGGGCTCTTTCTTGCTCCAGTGCTTTTGAACACTTGTGGTACGACTTCCTCATCGATGACAAGCACGCTCTTGGTTGCCATGACATCCTCTTCCAGACAGGCCTGGGGAGCGGGGGCAACCCCTGTTTCAAAGCGGGTGAAGAACTTGTTTAGTTCATTGGCTGTAGAGAGGCACACCCTCTCCTCCAGGCCTAATCTGTCTCAAGGCTTAAAAATCATTCTGTAACCTATCACCTTCCCTTCATCTACACCAATTGAAGTGGAAGTGACATCAATAAAGGATCATAGCTTTCACCTGGATTCACCTGGTCAGTCGTTGTCATGGAAAGAGCAGGTGTTCATAATGTTTTGTACACTCAGTATATATCGCTGCAGCATGGGTTTGAATCTAGCCCACTGCTATTTCAGCATACTCTATCTGTCATCTCTATCCTATGCAAAAAAAAGAGAATACCAAGACAATAAAGGCCTACAACATACATCAGATCAATATCAATTCCTGTGCGTCGGTACAACAATGGTTGAAAGCTTCTTTGGCTTATCCTGCGATGTTGTCAAAGAGATCATCTCTCCTTTGAAACTGAGCTTTCACACTAAACCAGATAATCTGTCAAAACGCTGTAGATAATTAGAGATGAATGTAGATTGAGAGTTCTGTCTGAGATAAACCTGAGGATCTCCGCGGCAGCTGCTGCTCATTCCATACCTTGAAGGAGTAGATTTAGTGAATTTGCTTTGATCAGTAGCCGTGCGTGGGTAAAGATCACTGGGGAAGCCAAGCCATAGAAAAAAATCTATATTACAACTGACGTGTTGTGATAGGTTATACTGCAAACAACGCAACTGTTTGTTCTGTTAGGTTCTAATTCCCAGAGTAAAAACTCAATGGACACTATGAAAGCTTAAACCGAGTTTATTCTTCCCAGAGGGTCAATACATCAAGACGTTGTTCACTGATATTTAACCCTTTCTCTATGCCGAGTCTCCTCCTACACATCTGAACAAACATTGTATCTTTATTGCTTAAGCAGGAAACTAAGTAATATGGGCCATAAACTTTTATTTCTCCCTTAACGTGACCTGTTCTCGACCCCCCTTCATCACTAATCCATGGCTCTCTCCCCTTATCAATGCCTGTCATATGTGATCGCTTTCTCTGCATTAAGTACATTCCAAGCTTAATTGCCCCAAACATATACTTTCCTCCTATAGATAACCATGAACATCTGGTGTAGACTCTCTAAACTTAAGCACCCTTTCAGTGACATGAATAAGTATATTTCTGATTCTCAGAACCCAACAGTTCATATGCCTTACGACCATGTTATACAGGCCTAAAGGCCTAGACAATAAGATGACACAGTAGTAGAATAAATTCAACCACACCTTTGTCTCATCACAAAACCGGAGAGCAACCTCTGTCTGGTGAAGTCCAGAAAGCATATTGCATGTAACAAACAGTTACATGACCGACAGCATGGTCAAGCAAGTTAATGTTTCCAACATTTTCTGACTACTAAACAACTGTTAATTCAGAACCACGGCGACTTACGCAAGTTGCAAAGAAAACAGGAGCTGCCTCCACTATTCCATCACCATTTCAACTTCAACATTTCATCATCAAATCCCCATTGCTTTGTCTAATACAGTGACTAAAATATACAAAAGACAATTTAGTCCAATCAAAGTAAGCTAAATATGATGTGGTTGTCCACGTTTCCGTTTTGTGTGTGCGTGCATTCGTGCAAGTAGAAGAACATGTTGACTCACCCTACATGTAGAGAAATGCCAATGCCATCCTCCTCTCTTTAATGTTGATTAAACGGTCTATGACTATCATACAGAACACATTTTTGTTGTTTTTGCTGTCCTAGGCTACCTGGCTTAAATGCTTGCTCGCTAGCTAAGGAGGCCAACCACACAACAAGATGCAAGTTCAAGTTGTTTCTGTCAATTACTTATTTCTCTTGATGCAATGTGATAGGAGTGAAGCCAAATCCAAACTGGCTTCCCCTGACACTTTTTTTTTTGGTGCGCCAGGACCATTCACAGTTGAGCTCAACACTGATTGGCTATTATTTTATACTTTTTTTAAATCAAGGGAGGTCAAATGCTTGCTGGTTTCCCTTGAATTCAATGCTACAGGCGAAAACAATGTCATACTCTTTATAAACAGACAACATCAGATAGATGGCCTACACATATAGAGGTGCGCTGTTTCGCTTGCTCGGAAGCTTAATCCGGTGAGATACATCCAGCCAATTATGAAAACACAGAGAGGAAAGATATATGTATGTATATTGTTTTGGGTCTATTTATGGGGGAAGCCGCCAATGGTTTTTATTCAATCTTTGTTGAGAGCTATTTTTCTCAGCCACCCTATTATTTATTTTCATTGTAATTCCTCCATCACCCAAAGTCCGATTGATCAATACTTAATTCCAAGTGCTTGCATAATGAAGTGATTTAATTCACATCCTTCATGTGCTGAAGTGCATTGTTTTTTCCAGGCCCGTGGTGTTTTCATTTATCCTAAGGTTCAAGGGAGAAAAGTGACCGGGAGGTCAGGGCAAGGTCAGGTTTCACAGTAGGTTATGTATGCAAGGGGCTGAATCTCACTCCACCCACTAGTTCTCAGTCCACACTGTATTTCCTCTTTGAGCAGACAGGGAGAGTAAGGTTCTCAATTGTACAACTGTGTTTATGAGGTTTGGTAGGAGGGACCATTTAAATCTAGATGTAATCTTTGCTTGTGAATTGTAAGAAGGTAAATCTGTGTGTGTGTGTGTGTGTGTGTGTGTCTGTGTGTGTGTGTGTGTGTGTGTGTGTGTGTGTGTGTGTGTGTGTGTGTGTGTGTGTGTGTGTGTGTGTGTGTAACTGAAATATGAAACGGTGGCAGAAGACTCTCTTCTCTGAGTAGTAGATATTGGACAGACTGGTATGTTGCACTGCTAGTGACATAGCTTTGATCACAGTATGCAGTAGAGCAGAATGGTACAATATCCATGTTAGGACAGCTTCAGTCTCAGCAGAGAAGTCGTGCAGAGGCTTTCCTAATATGGACACTGTATAAGTGCACTTAGTTACGATAGGTAAATAAAATAGTGGTACACGCTCCCGCTCCTTAGCCTTATGGTGAGGTAGCTGTGTTGCAAGCACAGCTTCAGGTGCAATCGTTAGGCAAGGGCAATTTAAGTGTAGGAAAGGATGAAACAGCATCTGTGCCACCAGTAAGTACAGATAGCAGTATAAACCCCCTCGCACAGTCCACGCAGCTGGACAATTTTCTCAAGGCTTCTGGAAAGAAATGCTGTCGGCATGCTCAACCGGTGTCGTTCATTCAGCCGACAAAAACTTTCAACCGGTTCTCCCCATTAAGTAACAAGTCGGACTCAGAGGCCGAGCTTTCTCAGGTCTCACCTCCACCCGTTACGAGGTTGAAACTGCCGAAGCCTCCCACCATTAGCTCTGACAAATTGAAAACCCTAGTCATTGGTGACCCGCAATATTAGACTTAAAAATAATCATCCAGCAATCATACACTGTTTACCAGGGGGCAGGGCTACCGACATAAAGGCTAATTTGAAGATGGTGTTGACTAAGGCTAAAACTGGCGAGTGTAGAGAGTATATGGATGTTGTTATCCATGTCGGCACCAATGATGTTAGGATGAAACAGTCAGAGATCACCAAGAGCAACATAGCAACTTCAGCTTGTAAATTAGCTAGAAAGATGTGTCCATATCGAGTAATTGTCTCTGGCCCCCTCCCAGTTAGGGGTAGTGATGAGCTCTACAGCAGTCTCACAACTCAATCGCTGGTTGAAAACTGTTTTCTGCTCCTCCCAAAAGATAGCTTTTGTATATAATTGGCCTTCCTTCTGGGATTCACCAACAACAAGGGTAAAGCCTGGTCTGCTGAGGAGTGACGTACTCCATCCTAGCTGGAGGGGTGCTCTCATCTTATCTACGAACTTAGACAAGGCTCTAACTCCCCAAGCTCCACAATGAGATGGCCAGACTGCCAGCTTATTGGAGTCTGCCACTAGCACAGTCAGTGTAGTCAGCTCAGCTATCCCCATTGAGATTGTGTCTGTGCCTCAATCTAGGTTGAGCAAAACTAAACATGGCAGTGTTCAAATTAGCAATCTCACTGAAATAAAGACCTCCTCCATTCCTGTCATTATTGAAAGAGATTGTGAAATCTCACATCTCAAAATAGGGCTACTTAAAGTTAGATCCCTCACTTCCAAGGCAGTTATAGTCAATTAACTAATCACTGATCATAATCTTGATGTGATTGGCCTGACTGAAACATGGCTCAAGCCTGATGAATTTACTGTGTTAAATGAGGCCTCTCCTCGTGGGTGCACTAGTGACCCCATGCATCCCGAAAAGGCAGAGGTGTTGCTAACATTTATGACAGCTAATAAAACACATTTTAAAACTGCATTTCCATCTTTTGAGCTTCTAGTCATTCAAAATTCAAAAGGAACTCACACATCTGAGCTATCTGTTTTGCAGGTGCATGGTAACAGTTGAATAAGATGAGAAAAAAGAAAGAAAAAACCTGCACACTGCACTTGATAGTATCACTGCTCTTTAATAAGCTTAACGTATCGGCCTCAAGGCCTTCATCAGAGCTTTTGGTCAGAGCTTCTAGTCATGAAATCTATGCAGCCTACTCAATCACTGTTTATAGCTACTGTATACAGGACTCCTGGGCCGTATACAGCGTTCCTCACTTAGTCCTCTGAATTCGGCTTTTGATGATCTTTGGTTGGGGTCTGAGCAGACTATTTGTTGCGATTGCAAACCTAATAAGATGGTGGTCTGATAGTCCAGGATTATGAGGAAAAACATTTAGATCTACAATATTTATTCCACGGGACAAAACTAGATCCAGGGTATGACTGGCAATGAGTAGGTCCGGAGACATGTTGGACATAACCCACTCAGTCAATGATGGCTTTGAAAGTCTTTTTGAGGGGATCTTTCGACTTTTCCATGTGAATATTAAATTCACCAAAAATGTGAATATTATCTAAACCCTCAAGCTGCATACTGGACCATATTCCAACTGAACTACTGAAAGAGCTACTTCCGGTGCTTGGCCCTCCTATGTTGAACATAATAAATGGCTCCCCATCCAGCAGATATGTACCAAACTCACTAAAAGTGGCAGTAATAAAGCCTATCTTGAAAAAGCCAAATCTTGAACCAGAAAATGTTTAAAAAAAGATTGGCCTATATGAAATCTCCCATTTCTCTCAAACATTTTAGAAAAAGATGTCACTGCCTTACTGAAGACAAATAATGTATACGAAATGCTTCAGTCTGGTTTTAGACCCCATCAAAGCACTGAGATTAGAGGTCGGCCGATTATGATATCGATTATTGGAGGACCAAAAAAGCCGATACCGATTAATCGTCCGGTTTTTAATTGTATTTATTTGTAATAATGACAATTACAACAATACTGAATGAACACTTACTTTAACTTAATATAATACATCAATAAAATCAATTTAGCCTCAAGAAAATAATGTTACATTTTGTTTAAATAATGCAAAAACAAAGTGTTGGAGAAGAAAGTAAAAGTGCAATATGTGCTATGTAAGAAAGCTAACGTTTCAGTTCCTTGCTCAGAACATGAGAATATATGAAAGCTGGTGGTTCCTTTTAACATGACTCAATATTCCCAGGTAAGAAGTTTTAGGTTGTAGTTATTATAGGAATTATGGGACTATTTCCCTCTATACCATTTGTATTTCATTAACCTTTGACTATTGGATGTTCTTAAAGGCACTTTAGTATTGCCAGTGTAACAGTTTGCTTCCATCCCTCTCTGGGCCCTAACCAGCAACACAACGACAACAGCCACCATCAAAGAGGCATTACTCATGCAGAACAAGGGAAACAACCACCCCAAGGCTCAGAGCGAGTGATGTTTGAAACGCTATTAGAGCGCGCTAACTAGCTAGCCATTTCACTTCGGTTACACCAGCCTCATCTCGGGAGTTGATAGGCTTGAAATCATAAACTGCGCAATGCTTGACGCACAACGAAGAGCTGCTGGCAAAACGCACAAAAGTGCTGTTTGAATTAATGTTTACGCGATTGCTTCTGCCTACCACCGCTCAGTCAGATACTTAGATACTTGTATGCTTAGTCAGATTATATGCAACGCAGGACACGCTAGATAATATCTAGTAATATCATCAACCATGTGTAGTTAACTAGTGATTATGATTGATTGTTTTTTATAAGATAAGTTTAATGCTAGCTAGCAACTTACCTTGGCTTACTGCATTCGCGTAACAGGCAGTCTCCCTGTGGAGTGCAACGAGAGAGGCAGGTCGTTATTGCGTTGGACTAGTTAACTGTAAGGTTGCAGGATTAGATCCCCTGAGCTGACAAGGTGAAAATCTGTCGTTCTGCCCCTGAACAAGGCAGTTAACCAACCGTTCCTAGGCAGTCATTGAAAATAAGAATGTGTTCTTAACTGACTTGCCTAGTTAAAATCAGCAAATCGGCGCCCAAAAATACCGATTTCCGATTGTTATGAAAACTTGAAATCGGCCCTAATTAATCGTCCATTCCGATTAATCGGTCGACTTCTAACTGAGACTGCACTCGTGAAGGTGGTAAATTACCTTTTAATGGCGTCAGACCAAGGCTCTGCATCTGTCCTCGTGCTCCTAAACCTTAGTGCTGCTTTTGACACCATTGATCATCACATTAGAAACCCAAATTGGTCTACACGTACAAGTTCTTCCCTGGTTTAGATCTTATCTGTCGGAAAGATATCAGTTCACCTCGGACAAATCAATTGTACGTTTCGGCGTTCCTCAAGGTTCCTTTTTAGGACCACTATTGTTTTCACTATATATTCCACCTCTTGGTGATGTCATTCGGAAACACAATGTCAACTTTCACTGCTATGGGGACGACACACAGCTGTACATTTTGATGAAACATGGTGAATCCCCAAAATTGCCTAGCCTGGAAGCCTTTGTTTCAGACATACAGTTGAAGTCAGAAGTTTACATACACTTAGGTTGGAAACATTAAAACTCGTTTTTCAACCACTCTTAACAAACTATAGTTTTGGCAAGTCGGTTAGGACATCTACTTTGTGCATGACACAATTATTTCTCCAACAATTGTTTACAGACAGATTATTTCACTTATTATTAACTGTATCACAATTCCAGTGGGTCAGAAGTTTACATACACTAAGTTGACTGTGCCTTTAAACAGCTTGGAAAATTCCAGAAAATTATGTTATGGCTTTAGAAGTTTCTGATAGGCTAATTGAGATCATTTGAGTCAATTGGAGGTGTATCTGTGGAGTAGTTCAAGGCCTACCTTCAAACTCAGTGCCTCTTTGCTTGACATCATGGCAAAATCAAAAGAAATCAGCCAAGACCTCAGAAAAATCTGGTTCATCCATTGAGCAATTTCCAAATGCCTGAAGGTATCACGTTCATCTGTACAAACAATGCAAGTATAAACACCATGGGACCATGCAGCCGTCATACTGTTCAGGAAGGAGACACGTTCTGTCTCCTAAAGATGAACGTCCTTTGGTGCAAAAAGTGCTAATCAATCCCAGAACAATAGCAAAGGACCTTGGACAGATATGGGAGGAAACAGGCACAAAAGTATCTATATCCACAGTAAAACAAGTCTTATATCAACATAACCTGAAAGGCCGCTCAGCAAGGAAGAAGCCACTGCTCCAAAACCTCCATAAAAAAGCCAGACTACGGTGTGCAACTGCACATGGGGAGAAAGATCATACTTTTTGGAGAAATACCCTCTGGTCTGGTCTGACAAAAACAGAATGGACCATCGTTATGTTTGGAGGAAAAACGGGGAGGCTTGCAAGCTGTGAAGCAACCGTGAAGCACGGCGGTGGCAGCATCATGTTGTGGGGGTGCTTTGCTGCAGGAGGGACAGGTACTGGCGCACTTCACAAAATAGATGGCTTCGTGAGGAGAGAAAATGATGTGGATATATTGAAGCAACATCTCAAGACGTCAGTCAGGAAGTTAAAGCTTTGTCACAAGTGGGTCTTCCAAATGGACAATGACCCCAAGCATACTTCCAAAGTTGTGGCAAAATGGCTTAAGGACAACAAAGTCAAGGTATTGGAGTGGCAATCACAAAGCCCTGACCTCAATCCTGTAGAAAATTTGTGGGCAGAACTGAAAAAGCTTGTGCGAGCAAGGAGGCCTACAAACCTGACTCAGTTACACCAGCTCTGTCAAGAGGAATGGGCCAAAATTCACCCAACTTATTGTGGGAAGCTTGTGGAAGTCTACCTGACACGTTTGACCGAAGTTAAACAATTTAGAGGCAATGCTACCAAATACTACTTGAGTGTATGTAAACTTCTGACCCACTGGGAATGTGACGAAAGAAATAAAAGCTGAAATAAATCAATCATTCTCTCTACTACTATTCTGACATTTCACATTCTTAAAATAAAGTGGTGATCCTAACTGACCTAAAACAGGGCATTTTTACTTGGATTAAATGTCATGAATTGTGAAAAAGCAAGTTTAAATGTATTTGGCTAAGGTGTATGTAAACCTCCGACTTCAACTGTAAGTAAGTGGATGGCGGCAAAAGTTTTTCAACTCGGACAAAACAAAGATGCTTGTTCTACGTCCCAATTAATCTTGATGGTTGTACAATCGTCTCAAATAAAACTTTGAATGAACCTCAGCATTACTCTGGACACTGATCTGTCTATTGACAAACATATCAAGAATATTTAAAGGACAGCTTTTTTCCCATCTTCATTACATTTCAAAAATCTGAAACTTTTTGTCAAAAAATGATGCAGAAAACATAATCCATGCTTTTGTCACTAGATTAGACTACTGTAGTGCTCTACTCTTTGGCTACCTGGATAAAGCACTAAATAAACTTCAGTTAGTGCTTAACACGGCTCCTAGAATCTTGACTAGAACTCAAAAATGTTATAACATTCCTTCAGTGCTAGCCTCTCTACACTGGCTTCCTGTTAAGGCTAGGGCTGATTTCAAGGTTTTACTGCTAACCTACTTGCTCCCACCTATCTCTCCGATTTGGTCCTGCCGTACATACCTACAAGTACGCAATGGTCAAAAGACGCAGGCCTCCTTATTGTCCCTAGAATTTCTAAGCAAACAGCTGGAGGCAGGGCTTTCTCCTATAGAGCTCCATTTTAATGGAATGGTCTGCCTATCCATGTGAGACACAGACTCGGTCTCTACATTTGTCTTTACTGAAGACTCATCTCTTCTGTAGGTCCTATGATTGAGTTTAGTCTGGCCCAGGGGTGCAAAGGTGAACGGCAAGGCACTGGAGTAACAAACCGCCCTTGCTGTCAGTCTGACCAGCTCCTCTCTCTTCCCTGGGATTCTCTGCCTCTGACCCTATTACAGGGGTTGAGTCACTGGCTTACTAGTGCTCTTCAATGCAGTCCATAGGAGGGGTGCATCACTTGAGTAGGTTAAGTCACAGATGTGATCTTCTTGTCCGGTTTTGCGCCCCTCTGGCTCGTGTAGTGGAGGAGACCTTCATGGGCTATACTCAGCCTTGTCTCAGGGTAGTCAGATGGTGGTCTGTTTGTATTTGTATATTTATTATTTATCTCCATTAGCTGCTGCCAAGGCAGCTACTCTTCCTGGGGTCCGGCAAAATGAAGCCAGTTATATAATTTTAAAAACATTACAATTACATTACAATTCATTACAGTCACAACACATTAAGTGTGTGTATAGTGCATATGTTATCATGTGTGTGTATGCATGTGTCTGTGCCTATATGTGTTACTTCACAGTCCCCGCTGTTCCATAAGGTGTATTTTTACCTGCTTTTTAAATCTCATTCTACTGCTTCATCAGTTACCTGATGTGGAATAGAGTTCCATGAAGTCATAGCTCTATGTAGTACTGTACTGTTGATGTCTCTATAGTGGTGTGGGGGGCTGTGCTTTGGCAAAGTGGGTGGGGTTATATCCTGCCTGGTTGGCCCTGTCCGGGGGTATCATCAGAAGGGGCCACAGTTTCCCCCAACCCACCCATCTCAGCCTCCAATAGTCTATGTGCCGAGGGGCTAAGGTCAGTCTGTTATATCTGGTGTAATTCTCCTGTCTTATCTGGTGTCCTGTGTGAATGTAAGTATGCTCCCTATAATTATCTCTCTCTCTCGCCTTAATGGCCATGTACTCTTATAATCTCCACCCGGCACAGCCAGAAGAGAATGGGCCACTCCTCAGAGCCTGGTTCCTCTCTAGGTTTCTTCCTAGGTTCCTCTAGGGAGTTTTTCCTAGTCACTGTGCTTCTCCATCTGCATTGCTTACTGTTTGGGGTTTTAGGCTGGGTTTCTGTATAGTACTTTGTGACATCTGCTGATGTACACAGGGCTTTATAAATACTTTTGAATGATTGATCCTTAGCGAGGACAATACACCAATATGGTGGCTGTTGGCACATGATGAGAGCCCACAACAACAAATCAAAAATGAAAGCAGACAAATACCAAACAAAAAGTCAGAGTAACAACGAGTAAAGATTCAGTCACCCGAACATGCAATGAGGCGGCAACAGTTTCAACATATCATCATGACATGACTTGTGGAATCAACGCAGGGTAACACTTGCTCTCAACAATCCAATCATGATTGATCAGTGATTACTTCAAGGAAGACCAAGACAGGGATGCATTTTAGAAATATTCAATCAGGGCCCCTATCAAACCTAATAGGGGTCATGTTTGGATACTAAAATGCATCCTTCCAATACCCATCACTCCGAAAGAAAACACTACTTTCCTGCTGGCCTATCTTTTCCCGTTCTTTTTTCTTTTTAAAGAATAGTGAACATGCACTATCCTTTTGTATATTTTCTTTGTTATTTAGGTACAGAATGAGATGGGGAAACAGATATGGGGAGAGACTGAATGAAAGGTTGCAGGGCGGGTTTTGAACATGTCCAAGGGGGCAGGAGTCGACACTCGGCAGAACTACCACTGGACCAGACATTTGTCAGCCTATCTTTTTCCTGTGCCTAGTGCTGTCTGGTCTGCCATGTCCAGTTGCGGTACATGTTGCTGCTCAGCCTTCAAAAGAGCTGAGTTCCCAGGTCTGTCCCTTAACTGACAAGGTCACACAGGTGATTGACAACCTGACAAAGGGCCCTCCACCTCCCCGGTTGATTGACAGGATGACTGTTGATGCTGCTCTGGACAGGATGTGTGAGAGGGTGTGCATCCTATCTCCTACATAGTGAACTACTTTTGACCAGAGCCATATGCGCACTGGTCAAAGTAGTGCACTATATAGGGAATAGGGTGCCATTTGAGCCACAGTCTATGTTCCTGTCCAGAGCGACCTGACAGTGCTTTCCCTAGCTGAAATCTGAAGTCAGTCTTATGACATTTTCAACATGATGGGGAATTACTATATGCAGGTGTTTGATCAAACACACTGTAGACACGAGTCTTCTAGATATGTCCATTTACATGGAAAACTGTCCAATATGTCTAGCTGAATTTAGCTTCAGGTTCGCGGCAGCCTGAAATTCATGACAGCTCTGTCAGTTGGGTCTTGCTTGTCCCCCCTATCTGAGATATTTACTGCAGCCCTCATCCTCCACATACAACACCCATTCTGCCAGTCACATTCTGTTAAAGGTCCCCAGAGCACTTTATTAAAAGTAAGTGGACACCACTTCAAAATTTGTGGATTCGGCTATTTCAGCCACACCAGGATGCTGACAGGTGTATAAAATAATAATTGATTTCAGATCTACAGCAGTGCAAGTTTCACCACGGCACGGACCCTGGTGATACATTGGCACATGAGAATTATTAGAATATGGAAAAATTATTAAATGATTGCATTCTATCCATGCTGGCTTGTAGTTTTTTATATTTTTAACCTTTTAAAATTATTTTGTAACCTTTTTTAAACAAATTTATCAGGGAGTCATACTGAGACCACGGTATATTTTAGAGATGAGCCTTGAATTACAGAAATTACAGAAATACACATAGAAAAATTTAAATGTAAGCAGAAAGAAAAACACGGTCATAAAAAACAAACACATTCATCAGTAATAATGTCCTCAATCAGCTTTCTGAATTACCCCAGAGGCATAAGAACTTCACATTCATCAGTAATAATGTCCTCAATCAGCTTTCTGAATTGCCCCAGAGGCATACGAACTTCATATTCATCAGTAATAATGTCCTCAATCAGCTTTCTGAATTGCCCCAGAGGCATAAGAACTTCACATTCATCAGTAATAATGTTCTCAATCAGCTTTCTGAATTGCCCCAGAGGCATAAGAACTTCATATTCATCAGTAATAATGTTCTCAATCAGCTTTCTGAATTGCCCCAGAGGCATAAGAACTTCACATTCATCAGTAATAATGTCCTCAATCAGCTTTCTGAATTGCCCCAGAGGCATAAGAACTTCATATTCATCAGTAATAATGTTCTCAATCAGCTTTCTGAATTGCCCCAGAGGCATAAGAACTTCACATTCATCAGTAATAATGTCCTCACTCAGCTTTCTGAATTTCCCCAGAGGCATAAGAACTTCATATTCATCAGTAATAATGTCCTCAATCAGCTTTCTGAATTGCCCCAGAGGCATAAGAACTTCACATTCATCAGTAATAATGTCCTCAATCAGCTTTCTGAATTGCCCCAGAGGCATACGAACTTCATATTCATCAGTAATAATGTTCTCAATCAGCTTTCTGAATTGCCCCAGAGGCATAAGAACTTCATATTCATCAGTAATAATGTTCTCAATCAGCTTTCTGAATTACCCCAGAGGCATAAGAACTTCACATTCATCAGTAATAATGTCCTCAATCAGCTTTCTGAATTGCCCCAGAGGCATACGAACTTCATATTCATCAGTAATAATGTTCTCAATCAGCTTTCTGAATTTCCCCAGAGGCATAAGAACTTCACATTCATCAGTAATAATGTCCTCAATCAGCTTTCTGAATTACCCCAGAGGCATAAGAACTTCACATTCATCAGTAATAATGTCCTCAATCAGCTTTCTGAATTGCCCCAGAGGCATACGAACTTCATATTCATCAGTAATAATGTCCTCAATCAGCTTTCTGAATTGCCCCAGAGGCATACGAACTTCATATTCATCAGTAATAATGTTCTCAATCAGCTTTCTGAATTGCCCCAGAGGCATAAGAACTTCACATTCATCAGTAATAATGTCCTCAATCAGCTTTCTGAATTGCCCCAGAGGCATAAGAACTTCACATTCATCAGTAATAATGTTCTCAATCAGCTTTCTGAATTGCCCTAGAGGCATAAGAACTTCATATTCATCAGTAATAATGTTCTCAATCAGCTTTCTGAATTGCCCCAGAGGCATAAGAACTTCACATTCATCAGTAATAATGTCCTCAATCAGCTTTCTGAATTGCCCCAGAGGCATAAGAACTTCACATTCATCAGTAATAATGTTCTCAATCAGCTTTCTGAATTGCCCTAGAGGCATAAGAACTTCACATTCATCAGTAATAATGTTCTCAATCAGCTTTCTGAATTGCCCTAGAGGCATAAGAACTTCAAATGTAAGAACATTTTGAAGATTGTTCTACAAATAAGGTGCAAGAAAACTAAAAGCTGATTTACCTAACTCAGTAGACACCAAAGGCATTTCCAGAGTTAACCATCCCTGAGACCAGGTGTGGAAACTTGTAGGTCTAGTTCAGTAAAGATGTTAGGTACAGTGGGACTTTTTGTGAAAGGGATTTATAAATGGAAACATAGTAATGTACCAACCTACGTGACATTAAAGACGGCCAAACAACTTTCTGGTAGAGAATACAGTGATGAGTACTAAAATTGGTGCCCGTAATAAAGTGCAGTGTGCTATCATCAACTGCATCTGACAACTTTAATGAAGTTGCAGCTGTGTTCATATAGATGATGTCGCCATAGTCCAGGACCGATAGGAACGTTGACTGAATAATCTGCTTTCTACTATTTAGCAAGTGGCAGGACCTATTTCTATAGAAGAAGCCTATTTTTATTCTCAGCTTCTTAACTCATTAATATGCTTTTTATAAGACAGCTTTTCATTTATCCAGATATTTGTAAGCATGGACACGAACAATACGGACACCAAAGTACATATGCAGGCCACCTGAGACATGAAACAGATAGGTGGGAGGACATACAGGCTGTCAGCAATTTATTAATCTGTAATATGCTTAAATGGATAACACTTCAACCACTTCCATTTTATTCTCTGAAAACATTACCGGCAACAGATCCTCATATGACGGCCACCAGAAACAGACTAGACATGGGGCAGTTGATGAATAGCAAGTGATGAATAGCAGCATAGGCTTTGAGTCATTTAGCTCTGTAAGTCAAGCGTATGGATTCAAGAGGCATCGATCCATCACATCCGACACCCATTTCCTTAGGTAGGCCACACAAATTCATACTTTCCCCAAGCATTTAGTCCAGATGTGACAAGAGAAAGGAGGAAGATGTTTTGGCTACCTGCCTGTGTCGGTCAATAGGCTTGACGTTAGAGGCATTTCTGCTGCTCTTTAATTATTTGTAACTTGTTTTATAGGTATTTTCTTAAAAGGGCTTGTAAGTAAGCATTTCACTGTAAGGTCTACTACACCTGTTGTATTCTGCGCATGTGACAAATGAAATTAGATTTGATTTCAAAACGCAGATGTTTCTTCAAAAATGGCACACTATTCCTTACAAGTGCACTACTTTTCACCAGAGCCCTATTTGGGATGCAGCCCGAAGACAACACAATGGTCTTTTATATGGTATACAGGGCTGTGTGTGTCTCTATCCATTTTATTCCCATCTAAAACACTACACATTGTACCTAGTGGATATTACGTGATAGTACATGAGGTCTGCAGCCTCTGCGTTAAAAGGACTAACATGTCAACTACAGAACTAAGCCAACCTCAGCGTGAGCTTTGGTTGCGAATGGTATGAACTTTGAACTATTATTCACTACAAAAGTGATAACTCCTAGCCGTTGAGTTAGCAACAGCAGCTGCAAACGCGGGCTAGGAAAGAACAGACAGAGTATCCCGTCTACCATACAACGACGTTACTACGACGTATCCCAACTGACCACCAGAGACATTCTTCAAAGGACAAAGGACCCGGTTTGGAAACACGGCCTTCCATCTACCACCAACCTACCGAAGCGCAGCTCAGAGTAAATATTTATTGCATTTTCCTTTTTCAAATGGGAGGTCATTTAGAATGCATAAGATACTGTATTTACGATAGCACAGCTTCTCCCTTTGTCCCTCAGTCTTCCCGCTCTTTCACTCAAACCCAGCCCCTTTTCTTTTGTGTAACCAGCTGTCACATGTGTTCCGCCCACCAGGGACGTTTTCCTTTATGACGTAATTTGTAATCAAGGTATAATTAATTCTGTGTATATGTAATTCTGTGTGATTAGTTAGGTATTTAGTAAATAATTAAACCAAATGTTGTATTGCTGATTCAACTTGTTAGGCAGGGTTCATGAAGATAACCAAGAATTTACAACTTTCAGATGAGACTGAATTAAGGTGACTATTAATATTGACTGCTATTGATGTAAAATATTACTAGGTCTTTAAGAGTTTATTCGGAAGATAACAGCTCTATAAATATTATTTTGTGGTGCCCCGACTCTCTAGTTAATTACATTTACATGATTAGCTCAATCAGGTAATATTAATTACAGAGAAAGGATTTTATAGAATAGCATGTCATATCACTTAATCGGGCATAGCCAAAGACACGACAATTGTCTCCATCATTGGGGAAATGAAAAAAAAATGAAACTACCCTTCCTTAGAGCTGGTGATCCGATCAAACTCAGAAACTGGACAAAAAGGATCTTAGTCAATGAGGTGACCAAGAATCCAATGACCACTCTGACAGAACTACAGTAAAAATGCCCAAAGGATTACATGGCCAATTGTAACGGTTTAGGCCAAGTACATGAACATTATTCATGTGGTTCCTGCCTGTTCACCATCAGATATTATCACAGTCACTCAAGACCAAAACCTCAAAAAAATACAATGATAACATTCAAGGTTGGATTTGCCCATTGCCATTAGCATATGTTGGAAACCCAATGCAGGGATATGATTAACACAACATAGGGGAAAAATCTGAGGGAAAAGACTAGCAATCTATATCAATTACCGCAGACGTAATGAAATAGCATTCCTTAATTAATCAGTGCAAAAATCACATCTCAGCAATGACATCTCTATAAAGGGGGCCTCGTGCCATACCGGTGCTAGTGGATCGTTAATTCTCCCTGGGCAGTCACACAGAGTGAGCAAGCGAGGGGAACACAGATTTAGTTGAGGATGAGAAAGCTGCTGACGACATGAACACTGCCTCCTTCTAGGCAGGTAGTGTCCCAAATGGTACCCTATTCAATATGTAGGGCACTACCCTACGGGGACCCATATGGACCCTGGTCAAAAGTAGTGCACTACATAGAGACTAGGGTGCCATTTGGGATGTGATACGCAGTCAGGGGCATATGGGAAGTTGCCTCTCCTGATTCCATCTATTGCGCCGCCTGTGTCCCTATCCTATCAATCCCCCTAATCACAGCTCTTAATCTGTGTAATCAAACAGCTCTTCTAATGGGGTTCTGAGGACAATCAGTGGCATTGGAGCGTAGGCTGCTAGTGCAGAGTAGTAGTCGCTGTACAGGCGAAGTACGAACAGAAGAGCATTAAAAGAAGGACCTAAATCGGGTGCCAGAGGGTGTTCGGGGGTTTATCGATAAGACAGATGTGGGTTTTGAGTTTGCCTCAGAGGTGCCGATTCACCAATCCCAAATCGACAACTAAGGCCTACGCACTTGAAGATCAGAGGATTTGATTGGTAGAAGCAACATGGTGAAACTTCCACCTAGCCTATTCATACGGTAAGGTGGAGCTACAGTGGCTTTAGAAAGTATTCATACCCTCGACTTATTACACATTGTGTTACAGCCGCGATTAAATATATATTTTTAAATCTTACCCATCTACAAACAATACCCCATAATGACAAAGTGAAAACATGTTTTTAGTAAGTGTTCGCAAATGTATTGAAAATGAAATACAGAAATATCTCATTTACATAAATATTCACACCCCTATGTCAGTACATGTTAGAATCACCTCAGCGATTACAGCTGTGAGTCTTTCTGGGTAAGTCTCTAAGAAGCTTCACACACTTGGATTGTAAAATACATTATTCTTTTAGAAATTCTTCAAGCTGGTTGTTGATCATTGCTATACAGCCATTTTCAAGTCTGGCCATAAGTTTTCATGCTTATTTAAGTCAACACTGTAACTAGACCACTAAGGAACATTCAATGTCGTCTTGGTAAGCAACTCCAGTGTATACTGTAAATGGCCTTGTGTTTTAGGTTATTGTCCTGCTGAAAGGTGACTTTGTCTCTGTGTCAGTTGGAAGATTTTTGCCTGTGCTTAGCTCCATTCCTTTTTTTTGGTATCCTAATCTTAGTCTTAACTCCCTAGTCTTAGCATACCCATAACATGATGAAGCTACCATCAAGCTTGAAAATATGAAGAGTGGAACTCAGTAATGTGTTGTGTTAGATCTGCCCCAAACATAACGTTTTGTATTCATTACATAAAGTTAATTTCTTGGCAACATTTTTTGCAGTTTTACTTTAGTGCCTCATTGCAAACAGGATGCATGTTTTGGAATATTTTTTTATTCTGACAGGCTTCCTTTTCACTCTGTCATTTAGGTTAGTAATGTGGAATAACTACAATGTTGTTGATCCATCCACAGTTCTCTTATCACAGTCATTAAACTCTTAACTGCTTTAAAAAGTCACCATTGGCCTCATGGTGAAATCCCTGAGTGGTTTCCTTCCTCTCCAGCAGCTGAGTTGGAAGCCTGTATCTTTGTAGTGACTTGGTGTATTGATACACCATTCAAAGCGTAATTAATAAATCACCATGATCAAAGGGATATTCAAAATCTGCTTTTTTATTTTGACCCATCTACCAATAGGTACCCTTCTTTGGAAGGCATTGGAAAACATCCCTGGTCTTTGTGGTTGAAACTGTGTTTGAAATGCTCTGCTCAACTGAGGGACCTTACAGTTAACTGTATGTGTGGGGTACAGAGATGAGGTAGTCATTCAAAAATCATGCTAAACACTATTATTCCATGCAACTAATGTGACTTTTAAGCACATTTTTATTTATATAACAAAGGGGTTGAATACTTAGACTAAAAACATTTCAGCTTTTAATTGATTACATTTGTAAACATAATTCTATTTTCACATTATCGGTTATTGTGTGTAGGCCAGTGACACAATCTAAATGTAATACATTTTAAATTCAGGCTGTAACAACAAAATCTGTGAAAAGTCCATGGGATCTCTACAAGTAAATAATGTGTAGGGCTTAGGGGTTGATTTGGCATTGGGCCTGTATGGGAGGGGAGGTCGCGCATGGATGCAGACTTTCTTGAGTGAGTGGTTTAATTCTGACAGATGCAAGATAAAATGTTACAACATACATACTCAAAGCAAGTGACAATATAATGGTCTGCTTTCCTCTATACTCTAAGAGATACAGTATGCAGCATAATGATGTAAATATGACAATGTATGACCCAAAGAGGGATCCTAGTAAGTATATTTTTTTGTCCATCCCTCTTAGCGGTGTGCCATTGCAGTAAAATTGACAGCTCACATGGTCCGGAACAGGTGCAGGGTAAAACGCCTCACGCTTGTCTCATCAAGGTTACGTGATGAGTGACAGGTGGGTCACATGTCTGGAAGGAACAAAAAGGAAGTTAACGGAAAGACAGGCTAAGGCACGTTTCTGTCAGCGTCAGAAATGGTACCCTATTCCCTATATACACAACATGACCAAAAGTATGTGGACACCTGATCGTCAAACATCTCATTCCAAAATCACAGGCATTAATATAGAGTTGTGCCCCCCTTTGCTGCTATAAATAGCCTCCACTCTTCTGTGAAGGCTTTCCACTAGATGTGGGAACATTGCAGCGGGAAATTGCTTTCATTCAGCCACAAGAGCATTAGTGAGGTTGGGCACCGTCATGCTGAAAACTGGAAAGGGCCTTCCCCAAACTAATGCCACAAAGTTGGAAGCACAAAACAGCATGTTACTGTATGCGGAAGTGTTTAGATTTCCCCTCACTGGAACTAAGGGGCCTAGCCCGAACCAAGAAAAACAGCCCGAGACCATTATTCCTCTTCCACCAAACATTACAGTTAGCACTATGCATTCGGGCAGGTAGCATTTTCCTGGCATCCGCCAAACCCAGACTCGTCCGTGAGACTGCCAGATGGTGAAGCAGGATTCATCACTCCAGAGATCGCATTTCCACTGCTCCAGAGTCTAATGGCGGCGAGCTTTACACCACTCCAGCCCACACTTGGCATTGCGCATGGTGTTCCTTGGCTTGTGTGCAGCTACTCGGCCATGGAAACCCTTTCCATGAAGCTCCCGATTAACAGTTGTGCCAACATTGCTTCGAGTCAGTTTGGAACTCGATAGCGAGTGTTACAACCGAGGACAGACAATTTTTACGCATTGTGCGCTTCAGCATTCGGCAGTCCCGTTCTGTGAACTTGTATAGTCTACCACTCCGCAGCTGAGCCGTTGATGCTCCTAGACATTTCCATTTCAAATTAACAGCACTTCCAGTTGACCGTGGCAACGCTAACAGGACAGATATTTGACGAACTGACTTGTTGGAAAGGTGGCATCCTATGATGGTCCATTTTAAAAGACACTGAGCTCTTCAGTAAGGAGATTCTACTGCCAATGTTTGTCTATGGAGATTTCATGGCTGTGTGCTCGATTTTATACACCTGTCAGCAACGGGTGTGGCTGAAATTGCTGAACCCACTAATTTGAAGGGGTGTACACATACGTTTGAATATATAGTGTAGTGCACTATTTTTGACAGGAGCCCTATGGGATCTGGTAAAAAAAGTAATGCAATATAAAAGGAGGCTACTTCGGACGCACCCTTCTCCTTGTGAAGCCAGGTCAGATGTTTATCTTTCTTCTCCTCCTCTCTCTGACCTGCCCGGTCAGATTAGTTTGAATCCCAGTGAGCTGAAGCACGTCACACTCACACCGCATGTCCTCCAAGGCGGTGAGATTGCCCCTTCATCGATTTGTACTTGAAGAAAAGAGCGCACAGGTGTTACCTCTCCGGGGGCACGGACAGTTGAGAGAAGGAAGTGAGGGGATGAATCAGCGCCAAAGTGGCAAGAGACACACTTACTCAGGAAGAGTAAGACTCAAGAGTGTACGCACAAACTGTAAACCCACACTAGTACACAAGAGAAACACACTCACTGGCATACACAATCCCTCACATGCACACTCCCTCAAAAGCTCGTGCTTAGGCTTCGGCTGCTTCCCAAACAGATAGGCTGTGTGAAATCAAGTAAGGATTATTCAAAGCTAGAGACTCACATAAACAGTCCCCCCAGTATACAGCCCATCATATGCCTCCAACCAACCCAACCAACCCAATCCTGTCATAGTGCCCTGGTCAAAAGGAGTGCATTCCCACTAATTTATTTAACTTTAGTTTATTTTAGGAATAAGGCCTGTTTTTCTTTTGAAACCAGGAGGCTAGTATCAGCTATATTTATGACTTTACTAGACTATGGGGATATTTTATATATGAATGCTTTATATATGATCTCAAACGCTCAGTGTTTGAGATCAATTGACACTCTTTACCATGGCACTTTGAGATTTTTTTAAACTGCAAAACCCTTACGCACCACTGCACTTTGAATACCAGGGTTGGCTGGCCTTCTCTAGTCACTCAAAGGCTAAGTCACTGGTATACTTTTATTTACAAAGCCATTTTGGGTTTATTACCTTTTTATTTGTGCATTTTTATTGTTCAGAAATGTGGTGGGTACTCTCTTCGTTCGCTTGACTTTATCCTGCTAACTGTTCCAAATGTCCGAACTAAATTTGGTAAAAGGGCTTTTATGTACTCTGCGCCATCGTCTTGGAACACCTTACAAAATACTTTTAAACTGGAAGAACTTGTCCCTATTGGTGTTTTTAAATCACTGATGAAGGATTTTGAGGCTGATTCCCTGACCTGTCAATGTTTTTAATTTGCTGTTTTATACTCTTGTGAATTCAATGGTTTTTACTAGATTACTTGTAGTTTTTCATGTTGTCTGTCTAATTTTTTTGTAATGACTTGGTGCTGTCTATCTTGGCCAGGGCGCTCTTGAAACATATATTTTAATCTCAATGAGCCCTTCCTGGTTAAATAAAGGTTAAATAAAATAAAAAAAATAACTAAGCAAGTCGGTTAAGAACAAATTCTTATTTACAATGACGGCCTACCCCAGGGCAAACCCTAACCCGAATGACACTGGGCCAATTGTGCACAGCCCTATGGGACTCCCAATGACGCTTCTAGACCGCTGCGCCGCTCGGGAGCCCTAAGGGAATATAGGGTGCCTTTGGGATGTGGTGTTCATCTGCTGATTGTTTGTCTGTCCCGTATAAGAAGCCTCTGAACAGAAACGAGGACACTTGAATCAAAGTGGGGTTAGGGTTAGTGGGGCAGCCAGATACTTTGATGAGGCCTGGCAAGGTAACTCACGTCATTTCTCGTCTCCTTTTCAAAACATGGTGGTGTCCGAATACCAATACTTGTGTTCTAAAGAGTACTTTTTGATGACGCAAAACTAGAACATTTTATAGTGTGAAATGTTGAAAAAAAAGTGTCCCTTTTTCAGGACCCTCTTTCAAAGAAAATTCATAAAAATCCAAATAACTTCACAGATCTTCATAGTAAAGGGTTTAAATACTGTTTCCCATGCTTGTTCAATGAACCATAATTAAAAGAACCACCTGTGGAACGGTCGTTAAGACACTAACAGCTTAGACGGTAGGCAATTAAGTTCAGTTATGAAAACTTAGGACACTAAAGAGGCCTTTCTACTGACTCTGAAAAACACCAAAAGAAAGATGCCCAGGGTCCCTGCTCATCTGTGTGAACGTGCCTTAGGCATGCTGCAAGGAGGTATGAGGACTGCAGATGAGGCCAGAGCAATAAATCTCAATGTCTGTACCGTGAGACGCCTAAGACAGTGCTACAAGGAGACAGGACGGACAGCTGATCGTCCTCGCAGCGACAGACCACGTGTAGCAACAGCTGCACAGGATCGGTATATCCGAACATTACACCTGCGGGACAGGTACAGGATGGCAACAAGCACTGCCCGAGTTACACCAGGAATGCACAATCCCTCCATCAGTGTTCAGACTGTCCGCAATAGGCTGAGAGGCTGGACTGAGGGCTTGTAGGCCTGTTGTAAGGCAGGTCCTCACCAGACATCACCGGCAACATCACCTATGGGCACAAAGCCACCGTCGCTGGACCAGACAGGACTGGCAAAAGTGCTCTTCACCGACGAGTCGCGGTTTTGTCTCACAAGGGGTGATGGTCGGATTTGCGTTTATCGTCAAAGAAATGAGCGTTACACCGAGGCGGGATCTATTTGGAGGTGGAGGGTCCATCATGGTCTGGGTCGGTGTGTCACAGCAGCATCGGATGTCAGTGTCAATGTCAGTGCTCTGCCATGGCCAGCGAAGTCCATGAGGAGGAGATGCACTGCAGTACTAATGCAGCTGGTGGCCATACGCAGTTGACAGTGAGGACGTTTCTTTTTTGGCCGTGTTCAGTATGCTTAACATGCCAGGATGTCATCCTCATTTAGGCTTATCGTCTAGTAGAATTTGCTGCACATGATAGAAGATATTTTTTGAACACTGTTTTTTTCTAAACAGTAGGTTAAATAGTATATAGTACTATAAGTAGAGTACACTAAATACATTTAAAAATGTATTAGTCACTTAGCAGACGCTTTTATGCAGAGCGACTTACAGGAGCAATTAGAGTTAAGTGCTTTGCTCAAGGGCACAGACATTTTTCACCTACTTGGCCCAGGGATTAAAACCAGCAACCCTTTGGTTACTGGCCCAATGCTCTTAACCGGTAACCTACCTGCCGCAGTGAACAAAGCATTTATTTATTGTGTTATTTGTTCTATATTTCTCTCTACATTGCTGGGAAGGGCCCGTAAGTAGGGATTTCACTGTTACTATACTACACCGATTGTTTAAGAAGGATGTGACAAATCACATTAGATTTCTGTAGTTTTAGTAAGGAGTAGGCTAGACAGATGGGTCATGGCCTGTGTTTTAAAAAACGATTCTCCCAAGGTCTCAGTGGGTTTTAAAAAAAAAAAAATCAGGCGTGATTTCACGTGCTCTGTCCAGATACTCTACTCCATCGCTCTCCCAGAGTTGACCTGTCGCAGAGGTCAAGCAGGGGGTGTAAAAAAAGCCTGGAGTTATCCACCTGGCTGGCAGTCCCAGAGAAGGAGGGAGGTAAGGTTAGAGGAACACTACAATAAGACAGGCCATTAACTCCACACTGCACTTAGCAAAGCACACACACACAGATCAACCATTGTGAAATGCATTTGGTTACATTTCAAATTCGCACAGAATTTGTTCAAGACAAGTTGTGTTTCAAATATTGCTATGATGATCATACTTTCGGCCTATTAACAGTTCCTGAATAATTATCTAGCCCAAAGAGGAAGCAGCTGGATGTTAAGAGTTGGTTGGTGTGTAACCTACGGTGTAGCTTAAGAGGTGTCATGTCGCTGTACAGAGTGCTGTAAGTCTTGCCTTAAAGCAGAGTGTTCTTAATCCCAATAAAAGCCCTTTGAGACACATGCAGAAAATAACAAGGTGGAGATTGGGAGTTGACAATCATATGCCATCGCTCTGAAATGCGTTACTGGCCATGGTCATTCGCTCGATGATACTGTTGTTTACTGAAGTCTTGACATTTTTTGATGTGTTGTTTTTCATAAAGTAAAGAGCATGGAAACCCTGTCTCAAGTAGTATTTTACAAACACACACCTACCCTTCAACAATTGCAAGCTAAAATGCACAAAGATCAAATGACCTTTGAAAACCTTCAGATATGAAAAGTAGTAGACAACACTTTGCTCTTCAATTGAACCGAGAAGATCTGGCTAAAACAAGGGCTACGCTCAGATAGAAATACATTGTGTAAAGAATGAGTGGCTCTGCTCTGACAAGGAATCGGTTCAACTCTATTCATAGCATTTCTATCTGCAATGTTATATGTTGCACACTTCTAAACAAGACCCCGTTGTCACCTCATGGTTAACCTTAGGTTAACCATCAGTTGTGTGTTTTGTGGTCAGTCTAAGCAGTTTTTCCAGTCACCAGGGTGACATTTCCCTTAGGTTCACATCTAGGATTAGCTTCCCTTGCCCAATTCTACATTTACACAAGTGGGTAAAATGACCCAATTTGACTCAAGATCAGTGTCTAGAGGAAAAGTCACCCTACACCAACTGGCATAGTCAGACAATGACTGAGTGGATAGACAGTACACACTACGGTCTATTTGTGTGTCAGATTTCTTAATATTGGTATCCCTTATATAAGCACAAACTGCCATCTAGTGTTAGAATCAGTACATCAAATTTAGACATGCCAGAAATTTGCACAAGATGGTTCAAAGAAAATTGAGTTTATTGTTTCTGGTATAATCTGATAAAATATGAAAATGATGAATCAATCCCAGATAATATTGGCAACAGAACTGAAAGGACACATTTTAGATGTGATTTTGTCAAACGGCTAAAATCCCCATAAAAAGCCAAAACAAGTGCAAAGCAGCTTTTTTCCAAACAAGGAAATGTCCACGTTGAACTTGGAAACCAAGATGCCTTTGCAGCCAAATGCAAATAGGAGCTAAAAACGGATTGAGGAAAGACAGGTGTGAATAAGAAAACGATGATCACAGTTTTCTTGGCAGACGGGAGATTAAAGTTCAAATTCAGCTTTGCAAATTGTATTTATTTTCAGAATCTAAAACCTTGTCTGCGCAAAAATGGCACCCTATTCCCCATGTCGTGCACTACTTTTGACAAGGAATTAGGGTGCCATTTGGGACTCAGACAATACCTCTTACTCCATCTCTTAACCTCAACACCCACCTTGGAACCCCCTCAAACACTTTTGTTGCTGTCACAATTTTGCAATATCTTGCGCTTCTTTTCCTCTGTTTGCGATTTGAAAACATGTGCTCTGTAGAAGTGCAGTTCCTTGATGCTCTCCTGAATATCGCCCAGTGCTCTAGAAAGGGAAAGACGATTACAAGATGGCACTTTATAACTCATACACAATCTGTATAATCATTTTAAGCGGTTCTATTTTGGGTATACTCTATGTACACACAGATGTGTACATAGAGAATATTCAGTACCAGTCAAAAGTTGACACCTACACATTCAAAGTGTTTTTTGTTGTTGTTTTTTTTAATATTAACCTCTTCATCCTCCTTTTTCGAACATTCTGTTAAAAATCGCGCAACATTTCAGCGTCCTGCTACTCATGCCAGGAATATAGTATATGCATATGATTAGTATGTGTGGATAGAAAACACTGAAGTTTCTAAAACTGGTTAAATCACGGCTGTGACTATAACAGAGCGTGTGTTTCATCGAAAAGCGCAAGAAAAACTGGTCACTGAAAGCTGAAAAAAAGTATCCATGCGCCCCTTTCATGGACTGTTTAAAGGAAACCAAATTTAATATGGACACGGATGCAATTCCTACAGCTTCCACACGATGTCGCCAAAAACGTCATTTTCATTGACAAAAATCCTTTGAGACATTACCAATAGATCCGTCATTCCATCCAGCCTACCTCAATCGATTTTGGAAGATTGAAAAATGGACATTGTTTTCTTGAGTAGCTGCTATTGAATACAGATCGCCCAGTGATCAATTTGATCGCATATTAACGTTTACAAATACCTAAAGTTGGGTTACAAAAGTAGGTTGAAGTGTTTTGTCAAAGAATATAGGCAACTTATATCATTTTTAAAAATGACGTTGCGTGTTGGAAGAGAGCTTTTTTCCTGAAGCGGACAGGCTATACAAATGGATATTTTGGGCATTCATGGACGGATTTAATCGGGAAAAAGACCAATTTGTGATGTTTATGGTACATATAGGAGTGCCAACAAAGAATATCATCAAAGGTAATGAATGTTTTATATTTTATTTCTGCGTTTTTGTGTAGCGCCGGCTACGCTAATTATTTTGTTTACGTCGCCTTCAGGCATTTTGGGGTGTTGCATGCTATCAGATAATAGCTTCTCATACTTTCGCCGAAAAGCATTTTTTAAATCTGACTTGTTGGCTAGATTCACAACGAGTGTAGCTTTAATTCAATACCCTGCATGTGTATTTTAATGAACGTTTGAGTTTTAACGAGTACATTTAGCATTTAGCGTAGCGCATTTGCATTTCCAGGTGCCTACTTGAGACGTCTGCGTCTCAAGTAGGATCAAGAAGTTAAGGGTATTTTATAAATGTATTGACAGTTCTGAAAAAAGAGCGGGATACAGGCAGGTCGGGAAAACAATGGAAAGGATGGGCATGGGAATCGAACCTCAGTCCCCATTTGGGAGATTCATACAACAGTAACACTTCTATGCATCAATATCTACTTGATCCAATGCACAGCTCATTGACATCTGTCAAAGGCCAGACATTTCTAACATGATTATGGTACTTTGAGCTTGACTCTTAAAACACTTCTGTCAGACTTGCCTGTGAGACGCTTTCTTCTGTGGTGCGAGCTTGTATTCTTCTGGAAACCACCGTCTTGAGTAGCGGGACACATACACAAATTAAACTCTGCTCCTTCTCAGAAATGACATCACATAACAGCAATATTTGTCTGTTTGAAGACACTGTTGTTTCATACATTTATGAAGTAAGGCATTGAACAGGTCATTTGCCTTTAGAAAGTTAAATTGAACCACATACAAGGAAGTTGCTAAGTAGAAGAGAATCTGCTAAATTAACAAAATGCATGAAAGTGCATGAATACCACAGTTCACATCAAGGCACGTGAAAATGGATAAATAGCCATTAAAGGAATAGTTCACTATTTTACAACTTGATGTTAGATTGTTTCTCACCCTGAAAGTAGTCTATGGGCTGGGAGAAACTGTAGTTCATGGTTCAGCTCTCTTTAAACAGCCATTACAAACTTCAGCTAACTTTAGCTAACTTAAGGCCTGTTCTCTATCCATCTGAGTTGACTGAGCCAGAGACACATTGGACTGACCACTCTCTCTGAAGACATACTGACTGACTTGGGTAAATAGGTGAAGTACCTATGCCTTATCGACACACACACACACACACACCTGCAGAGCTCCTTGATCGTGCTCACGTCGATGATCCTGTAGTGGAGATGGTGCATGAACTGGGGCATGTACTTGTCCAGGAACTTCTTGTCAGCATGCACAGAGTTCCCTGCAGGGAAAAAGAACGCATCAGTCATTCAGTTTTGGATGTGCCGAAAGTGCTACAATGCTTCCTCAGCAAGAAAAATGTATATTTTCCACTCAGTGGCATAGGAGGACCTTTGCATGGCAAAGGATAAGTAAAATTTTGCAAAGTGACAAAATAAAATGGTAACAGTGTTAAAAACATTCTAAACAAGGTGGTACCAAAAACACCTTGTCCTATAACTGTTTGTGCTCCTGCCAACTCCATTGCTTATTGTTAAGTCAAACATGTTTGGCATGACAACGAGTGACAAAGAGTCTGCATGATAACCCAAACAGATCTGGCACCCAGGGAAACTCCCTGTTTCACCCTGTTTTCAGAGTGTTTTCTACTGAATACGACCCAGGTGTGACCGTGTTTTAATGACGGTATTCTCTACGTTTATAGTCCAGTGAAGAAAGAGGACCACTCACCTGCAAGGGGACAGTGGCCAGGTGGGGTGTGCTGTCTGATGAAAGAGAGGAACTCGTACTCAGCCTGCTGCAGCGAGATCTTACTGTCCCTCACTGCCTGTGTCAACCCAGACTGGGAAACAGAATGCACAGGGGTAAGTATACACTATTAAAACCAAAAAATGAGTTTTTTTCTGAATCCGAAAAAGTGGAATAGACATTGCAGTGCTCATTATTTTTCAGCTTCAGACCAATGCCTATTCTCATCTTTTAATGGTTTTTACACCGGAAGGTGATTATGCAACATTATTATAGAACATTATAAAATTGCTTAACACATGCTCTCCTTGTGAACCCTACAAAGTTGTGCATTTTATTTATTGATAAGATCCCAGCTCATAATCCTACTGATCATTGCTCAAAGCAAATTGAGAGCAAGGAAACAAAGACTGAAGCAAATATTTACTAGGCAATTTAATACACAATGTAGCTGGCTAGATGACAGCGTAAAATATGGATGAGCTGTTCTCAATGGAAGGGTTCTGAAATATTCTCTTGCTTGAGAGTCAGAGCTGAATCCATAAAGCGTCTAGACAACTGGTCATAAGTGCTGAGCATAGTGACAACAATCTAGACCAGGGCTTAAAATTAACACCTACGGGTAGATTTTGACATTGGTGGGGAAAATGTCAATTTCATCAGCCACATCGGTGGGTGTCAGGGTTCCACATGCATTTCCGAATAAAAATAGTCAAGTATAGTAAAATGTATAGTAAAATAAATGCTGCAGCAGCTGTTCAAAAAAGTATTTCTGCCGTTTTGTTTCCTAGCTGGTAAATGAATCGCACAAAGTCAAATAACTACGAATCCTGTAGCCTATTCCAACTCGCGCTGCAACACTGCCTGGCTGGGGGCTGTGCGCACGTGAAGAGCTGAGTGAAATAATCATTTTTAGAAGCACTGCGCACAGGCATGAAATTGGTTTAATTTACTTGAAACGAAGGTCTACTGTGAGACTGTCCTTGTGTTTCTTGGCTATTTACATTGTTTTGTTCACAAGCTAGGTTGTTTTCCTATGTTTGCGCATCAACTATTAGGGAAGAAAACAACGCTTCTACTAGTCAGACTCAATCACATTGGCACAAATCCGACTACAGTCACATTACTGGAGTAGTGAAAATGTGTCTCATGTGTGATATTTTAGTTTAAAAAAACTCAGTCAACAAAAAATGAAATTAAACAATATACCACGACTTCTTACTAGTAATACATTTACTGTTTTAGAAACATTACAAAGCATGCTCATCCGTTTTTTATTTTGTTAGAGGCAAAAAAGAAAATGTGGCTTATAAAAAAAATCTGAGTGGCTATTTGGAAGGGCACACACCTGTCCATATAAGGTACCACAGTTGACAACGCGTGTCAGAGCAAAAACCAAGCCATGATGTTGAAGGAATTGTCCGTGGAGCTCCGAGACAGGATTGTGTTGAGGATAGATCTGGGGAAGGGTAACAAAAAAATGTTGGCAGCATTGAAGGCCCCCAAGAACACGGTGGCCTCCATCATTCTTAAAATGGAAGCAGTTTGGAACCACCAAGGCTCTTCCGAGCTGGCCGCCCAGCCAAACTGAGCAATCGGGGGAGTAAGGCATTGGTCCGGGAACTGACCAAGAACCTGATAGTCAATCTGTCTTTGCAGCACTCCACTAAATCAGGCCTTTATGGTAGAGTGGCCAGACGGAAGCCACTCCTCAGTAAAAAAAAGGCACATGACAGCCCGCTTGGAGTTTGCCACACGGCACCTAAAGTCTCTCAGACCGTGAGAAACAAGATTCTCTGGTCTGATGAAACCAAGATTTGAACTCTTTGGTCTGAATGACAAGCGTCACTTCTGGAGGAATCATGACACCACCCCTACGGTGAAGCATGGTGGTGGTAGTACCATGCTGTGGGGATGTTTTTCAGCAGTAGGTACTGGGAGACTAGTCAGGATCAAGGGAAAGATGAACAAAGCAAAGTACAGGGAGATCCTTGCTCCAGAGCACTCGGGACCTTGGACTGGGACAACGGTTCACCTTCCAACAGGACAACGACCCTAAGCACACAGCCAAGACAACACAGGAGTGATTTCAGGACGTCTGAATGTGTTTGAGTGGCCCAGCCAGAGGCCACACTCAAACATCTCTGGAGAAAAGTCAAGGGGCCTGCATACTTTCCAAATTCAATAAATTAAATGTATTATTCATCTACACACAATACAGGTATTGTGGTTGTTGGCACTAAGATAATGTCACAAAGTAAAGACTTATGGAACATAATGTATTACAGTTGAAGTCAGAAGTTTACATACACCTTAGACAACTACATTTAAACTCGTTTTTTTCACAATTCCTGACATTTAATCCTAGTAAAAATTCCCTGTCAGTTAGGATCACCACTTTATTTTAATAACGTGAAGTAGTAGTAGCAGTAGAGAGAATGATTTATTTCAGCTTTCATTTCTTTCATCACATTCCCAGTGGGTCAGAAGTTTACATACACTCAATTAGTATTTGGTAGCATTGCCTTTAAATTGTTTAACTTGGGCCAAATGTTTTGGGTAGCCTTCTACAAGCTTCCCACAATAAGTTGGGTGAATTTTGGCCCATTCCTCCTGACAGGGCTGGTGTAACTGAGTCAGGTTTGTAGTCCTCCTTGCTTGCACACGCTTTTTCAGTTCTGCCCACAAGTTTTCTATGGGCTTGAGGTCAGGGCCACTCCAATTCCTTGACTGTTGTTCCTTAAGCCATTTTGCCACAACTTTGGTAGTATGCTTGGGGTCATTGTCCATTTGGACCAAGCTTTAACTTCTTGCCTGATGTCTTGAGATGTTGCTTCAACATATCCACATAATTTGTCTTCCTCATGATGCCATCTATTTTGTAAAATTCAACAGTCCCACCTGCAGCAATGCACCCCCACAACATGATGCTGCCACCACCGTGCTCCAAACATAACGATGGTCATTATGGCCAAACAGTTATCTTTTTGTTTCATCAGACCAGAGGACAATTCTCCAAAAAGTACTATCTTTATCCCCATGTGCAGTTGCAAACCGTAGTCTGGCTTTTTTAATGGCGGTTTTGGAACAGTGGCTTCTTCCTTGCTGAGTGGCCTTTCAGGTTATGTCGATATAGGACTCATTTTACTGTGGATATAGATACTTTGTACCTGTTTCCTCCAGCATCTTCACAAGGTCCTTTGCTGTTGTTCTGGGATTGATTTGCACTTTTCGCACCAAAGTAAGTTAATCTCTAGGAGACAGAACACGGACGTGGTACCTTCAGGCATTTGGAAATTGCTCCCAAGGATGAACCAGACTTGTGGAGGTCTACAATTTTCTTTGAGGTCTTGGATGATGTTATTTAGATTTTCCCATGATGTCAAGCAAAGAGGCACCGAGTTTGAAGGTAGGCCTTGAAATACAGCCACATGTACACCTCCAATTGATGTCAATTAGCCTATCAGAAGCTTCTAAAGCCAAGACAACATTTTCTGAAATTTTCCAAGCGGTTGAAAGGCACAGTCAACTTAGTGCATGTAAACTTCTGACCCACTGGAATTGTGATACAGTGAATTATAAGTGAAATAATCTGTCTGTAAACAATTGTTGGAAAAATGACTTCTGTCATGCACAAAGTAGATGTCCTAACCGACTTGCCAAAACTATAGTTTGTTAACAAGACATTTGTGGAGTGGTTAAAAAACTAGTTAATGACTCAAACCTAAGTGTATGTAAACTTCCAACTTCAACTGTATGTTCAATATGAATGTGTTAACTATTCAGCTTGCTTGGTTTATGTATTGAGTAATTAAACTGATTACTTTTGAATTAGGAGACTTATTTGTGCTGGTGCAGCATCTTGTTCATTAAGCAAAACGCATCTGACCATTTTAGTCTGTCTGAGACAACTTGCAATGAGGTGGCATAGGCAGTCCCAATTCTCCATCTTTTTCCATTCGCTTGCAAACTTTCTAACATGGATTTTTACAGTGGTGCTAATTTCTTCCAGCCAACATTTACACCAACGCTATGCTTTGAAATCCACGACAAGGGAGTGTCAAAGTTCACATTTCAGGAAAAGGGTAGAGGATCGGGACCTAGACAAAGTTCCACAAGTTATGCTTACATTGCCATGATGTTCTTTACACCAGTTGTCCATCCCATCCAGCAGTTCGCCAGTTGTGTTGATTATCAAATTGGGACCCTGTCAACATAACTTTCACGTCATTCTTCACGTAATGTACAGAGGAATTAAATGCAACCAATTGAATGACAGTCTAGCATCCCAAATGGCACCCTATTCCCTGTGTAGTGCCCTACTTTTGACCAGGGCCCTTAAGGCTCTGGTCAAACATAGACCACTAAGTAGGCAATAGGAATTTGGGTGGCAGCCAGAATTACCTCAGCTAAAACATTTAATTCTGAATCTGTTATGAGGCACGCCATCTCAATGATCTGGTCCTTCTCTATGTCCAGTCCTGTCATCTGAAAAAAGAATGTACACAATAAGAGAAAATGGTGTAGGTCTACTGTAGCTAATATGCATAAAGATGACATTCCCATTCAAAATGCTATGCTATAGTAAACAACTACATCACCGAAAATGCACCATCATTCTGCTCTGGCCTTTTCTTGCTTTCCATAACATACAAGAGAATCATGAGACGTTTAAAATTAAAAAGCTAACGTAAACATTCAAACGAGGCTACAAAGAAAACTAATAAGACTGTAGCCACTGTGTTGACTTCAAAATCGGGGGTGTGAACTAGGTTTCTATTCAAGCGTTGATCGACATGGTAATGGCTCTATAATATTGGAGAAAAGTTTAAAAAAACGGACCCTCCGTTACATTGTGACGTGTCATGTCATAACGTACAGCACGCATAAAGCAACTATTTCTGTCTTACAATCTCTCTCCACCAGGTGTAGCACTTCTCCCATCCTTTAAAAACAAGAAATGGACAGCGATAAGGTGATAAGTTGGACAGAACTAGTGAAAAAAAGTAGTTTTCCCACAACATCTCCTTCTCACTATCACGCATTAGTTTCGCTTCCCCACCCGCCATTTTTTTAAAGACCCGACGGGGCTCATTGCCTGCTTGAATTATACAGAAACGGGCAGCGTTTAGGTCATGTCATTTATTTTGTTGTAAAGGGGAGAAATGGTGCTTTACAATGGTATTGAAATTACAGTTGATCTGGAATACGTTTTTGGGGCGCTAAAATAAGGTCAATTGTACGGAGCAAGGAGATGTACAAAAGTGAGTGAGTTTACGTTAGATACTAACGTTAATCATGACACTTAAAATGGCACGCATGTTTAGCTAGTTAGATACAGTACAGCATTTGAATCTCAGCCTTCGAAAACCATTACATTACACTGACAAAATAATGACTAGGTTGACAGCTCACTGCAGTGGGAGTGATGGATTAGTGGCAAACGCATGTGTAACAGATTTAGTAATTTGCTAGCTAATAAAGACAATAACTAACTATGACGTCTGCAAACATTATTATGAGAGAAGCAGACATTTGATGTGGACTAGCTAAAAAGCTAACACCGTGGTGTTAATTATACTAACACTAGTTAGGTATCCATAGATGGCTGGCTAGCTATCAAAAGTTGTTAGCCGCAAATTACCTCATTACAGTTGTCAATGTCAGGCCAAGTTCTATCTGAACAGCTAGCTAACGTTAGTATGTTTTTGTTTAGCTAACTTAGCTATAGCCTACCTAACAACTAACAGCTGTTAGCTAACTACCAGTAATGAACAAACCCGTTGCAATTGCTAGCTTCTAGCTAGCAAGGCACGTTAACGTTACCTCCAAGTCCACCCACACCATCCTCTGCCTCATGCCAGGGTCTGACCGCGAAGATGACATTTTCTTGCGGTATATGGAGATATTATGTACAAAAATATTCAGCCCGGTCCGTCTTGGCGCTAGGCCTTTCCTCTGCTCAGAAATAGCGCAGTTCAGACTTGTGCTTGACTGCAAAAATAAATGTCGACTTGCTGAAAACCTTTGACTGCTGCTTGGGCGAAGAGTAGGAAAATTCGCAAACTTGCAAAGAAGTTTCGAGCTGAACGACCACGCTGATGCTCGAGTGCACAAGAACGCCGGCATCCTGGATCAACTTCCGATAAAAACTGTCGTTAAACTGTCGTAAAACCATTGCGTCAGCAACATCTCAAGCGTGTATGGAATGTTGTTGCCAAGCATTCCAACTTCTTAGATGTAGAAAGTATTTTCATGTCCAGCAACTGCACCGATTTAAATAAGCAAATAATCGGGTATTTACAAGGCATAGCATTAACTATTGTTTGTACTGAATGGTTGTATATCGAAACAATGCATGGTTTGAGAGAGGTGGGTGCTGCTCGACGTGTTGTGTAGAACTTGTAATAAACGGCCATCTTATCAGCGTCCTATTGTGCCCCAGATTGTGACATTACACTCCCTTTCTCCCACTACCCACAACTCCCATTCAAAACGAAAGAACATGACAATATTGTGCAAGAAAAACAAGTAATTACAAGAGGGAACACTGTACATGTGAAATAAATGTATATTGTTGTGTTATGTATGTTTTTTCCTAAACTGAGTTGAATGTGATTTAAGAAAATTACATGAATTGCTCAATATGTATTGTATATAAAATACGTATATGTATATGTACAACACTACATTTTCTTGCCAAGATGAAAAATACATGATGGTTGCATTGAGGAAGTGTGTCACCTATTTTGGTACCTAACATCCAAAAAGGGGTTTTCTGAAAATATATTGAGATTTTATATAATTAAAATATATCTAAAACCAAGTGTAGTGCAGATAAACAGGAGCGTCTGTCAGGCCGTCATACCAAACAGCTTACGGCAGACACCGACAGGTTTGATCCACTTTGCTGGATGGCTAAACAGCAGTATTAGCCAAGTACATAACAACAAGCAGTTTCCGCAGACACTCTTCAAAGTTTAATCCACAGTGGGGCTCACACAATCAAATCCACCTGTTTCTCACATTCTAAAACATAGAAAAACAAAAACCAGATCCTGATGTACATTGCTGTTGTTGAAGAAACTGCCATAGGCATATTTGTATTCAGACTGAGGAGAAGCAGTTGTCTTCTTCACTGCTGTGAATGAACTCTAGGGCACAGAATGATGTATGAGTCAACATCTGCCTTGGAAATGGCACCCTATTTCCTATTTAGTGCACTACTTTTGTCCAAGTTACATAGGAAATAGGGTGCCATTTGGGACGCATGTAAATTCACACCAGTTGAACTCTGGGGCCATCTCCATGTCTGAAGTGATACTGGCCGTATGTGACAGCATCAATGTTCTTCTGCCCGACCAGGCGACCATGGGACATGGGTTGTGACACCAGCGAGACAGGAAATTGCACCAGCTGGCCCTGGCGAGTGAACAGTGTAAAAGGCCAGGGACATCTGGGTCTTATTCACTAGGCACCAAATGGAAGAAACCAGACTAAAACGGGAAGGGACTATGCCAGCACTTTTCCAATAAGAAACACTTTTTTGTTCTCCGTTTCAAAACATTTCTCTACGGTGTGCACTAATGAATATAACCTATATTCATTGAGCACCAAACAAAAGGTGGCTTGGTCAAAATAAGTGCACTACATACGGAAAAGCGTGCCTTTTGGGACAGAGTGTTGTCATCACAGCAATGTGATGCAACACTAATGCAACTGATAGTCAGACATTGCTTTCACTTCTTTGGAGCATGATGTGTTTGATGTCAGCCATTTTACATTCACTTCTTTGGAGCACAATGTGTGCAATGGGACATGACAGCACAGGTTGACTTAAAGTGATGGCCCTGTGTAGCATAAATGTCTTACAAAATGCATTCAAGATGACTTCTGAATAATACAGAGGTCATTTAATATGCTGTTCAGGTGCTAAAGGCTGCTTCAATGTCCTGCTGAGACAGGCTGAACAAATATGGACACAGTACAGTTGCATGGCACTCATTGAAGGTCCTACTCAAACTTGGATATTATATTTTTTTCTGCATGACATAGTTGATTTTGATTCGGCTGGAGATCTTGTCTGAGTTACAAATGCACTAGCTGGTTCATTCCCCTCAGAATACCCAGTAGCCAGAAATGTATAGGCCTATGTACTGTAACGATATGGCCACATATTCTGTATTGGTCATAGGAGCAGGAGTAAGTTGCCCCTATTGCTGATCTTGGGTAGGCTTTGCATTTTCCTCACAAATGGTTAAGGTCAGGATTGGGCGAGGGGAAGCTGAGCCTAGATCTGTACCTAGGAGAAACTTCACCCCGGAGCTTGGTCGTAGCTGTGTTTTTCACAAGGATAGTTCCAAACTGAGCCTTTGGATGGTGCAAGAGCAATGCTAATGTTTCATATTGCTGTAAGTGTAGAAATTGTTGGAAGATCTGTAAACAAATGTTTATAATTACTGTATTGCAGTGTCCCTTTTGGTAGGTACTTTATTGAACCATAATAGTCTTTGTATCCGGTGCATGTGACAAATACAATTAGATTTTTCCTTGTCAAGTCACGTGGTCAGGAAAACATCAGGGGAGTACTGAGGAATGAACTGACGCTTTAATTCAAATTCAAGTTTAGCTTTAGCATAGATTTAGACAAGTGAAGAATAAAACAGTTGTTTTTATCTGAAAGCATATTGGAAAGCATCCATATAACAATCGGTTTATCTTCCCTCCAACTCACTCCATGATTGACTTCATGACTGAAGAAGCTAGAAAAGGAACACTTGATTATGACTCAGTATGAAAGTCATTTTATTGTGCTTCATTTTTTTCAAGACATACTGTTCTCTTCCTATGCTCTTTTGACCCTGACAACAGAAAATTGGCTTTGCTGTAACGATAATTTTGCATTAGAAAGACGAAGCTTGAAATTGGAGGAAAAAGAAAAACAGGGACGACGAAATGAGAAGTGAACCAATCAGACAAGCCTTGGGAGGTTTGCTAAGGTTACCAGTGTTATTTGGTGCATTTGATATGCTTTTATTTTGTGATGTGTTCTGTTCATCATTTGTATGTAGTTACTGTAGACCTATGTGTACACTTTGGCCCTGAGGCCTGAGAGGAAACCTCTATCTCAGGCCTGAACTGCTATCAGAGGCAGACGATGCCACCCCTGTGTGTGTGTGTGTGTCCGTATCTGTACATGGAGTACCTTGATATACGCAGGTATCTGCACTTCATATATGCAAGTATGTGCCTCATGTTGGGTATGCTAGAGAGAACCTGTGTATCTCGCTATAGTCATCAGGCAACACTATCTTCTCGGTGTGAGAGCATGCTTTCAATTTACACAGATCACTGCCCAGGGGGCATCTAAAAAGTAATAACCCAGGGCCTTGGAAAAGCAGTGATGGGTGAAATTGTAAAAAATAATCACATTTACTATTTGCCATGCAAGTCTTCTGACGATACTACTGCTATAATTAGTATAGGAAGAAATTGTCATATTGTTGTATAAAGAATATGACAACAATAAGGAACATATCTCCACAATGGCCCTTGAATGAGACCTTGGAATTACATTAATTACTTGTGGTAATTCATGCAATACAAAAGAGTATGCCTGTCACGCCCTGACCTTAGTTATCTTTGTTTTCTTTATTATTTGTTTTGGACAGGGTGTGACAAGGGTGGTGTGTTTAGTTTTTGTATTGTCTAGGGGTTTTTGTATGTCTAGGGGTTATTCTAGTCTAGGGGTTTATATGTCTATGGTTGCCTAGATTGGTCTCAATCAGGGGCAGCTGTTTATTGTTGTCTCCGATTGGGAACCATATTTAGGTAGCCATATTCCTTGGTTTATCTGTGGGTTATTGTCTATGTATAGTTGCCTGTGTCAGCACTAGTGGGTATAGTGTCACGGTCGTTTTAGTCGTTTGTTTAAGTATTCTTCGTTTAATAAAGAGGAATGTATTCTCATCACGCTGCGCCTTGGTCTCCTCGTTACGACGAACATGACAATGCCTACAAAAGCAGGGATGAAAGAGAGAGAAAGTGAAAGAGTGGTAATACATACTAAGCTTGATAGGTGTGATTGTTTGGTGCTGGTGAGCTGGCTTTAACTGTAACTAAGAGGAAAGTGATGCTAGGGTGAACATGTAGTCATCCCAACAATCACAAAGTACTGCAGTGCCCCAGGTCTTGAAAAGGAAAAATGTAATTGATTTAAAGTATAAGGGGATATCCGCGAACAAATGCCGTGGTCAAGGCTACGATGGCACCAGTACAATGAATGGAGAATACTCAGGTGTTCGAAAGCTCATATCATACCGAGAGCCCAGTGCTTATTATGTAGGCTAGTTCTTTCTGAGTTTTAGTTTAGAAAACAATCTCTCTGTAGGAGAAAGTTACAGGGATGGTAAAAACAGCTTGATTGCCCTAGCAACATCAGGGAAACTGGGAAAAAGAGAGGAGTACTTCAAATACAGTAGTTCTGCAGCATCTTTAATTGAGCCTCTCATTCTCCTTAATTGCCGGCCTCAACACGTTATGTAAAGAGATTAACTGTATAGGAAGCTCTGGGGAAAGGTATATCTGGATACTGGACAGCAAAATAAACTGGCAGATGTAAAGAGATGATCACATTTAGCTGACAACAGTTTGAGGGCTTGAACAAAAAAAGTTGTTTGCGTTTTTTTGTTCATACTGGTGAATCGGAGTTTGAGTTGTGTGGTAGCGATATCAACAGTCTCTCATCTCTGGTATACAGTGCTTTCGGAAAGTATTCAGACCCCTTGACTTTTTCCACATTTTGTTACGTTACAGCCTTATTCTAAAGTAGATAAAAAAATATATACATATTCAACAATCTACACACACTACCTCATAATGAAGCGAAAAAAACAGAAATACCTTATTTACATAAGCATCCAGACCCTTTGCTATGAGACTCCAACCATCTCTGTAGCACGCCACCAATCAGGCCTTTATGGAAGAGTGGCCAGACTGAAGCCACTCCTCAGTAAAAGGCACATGACAGCCCAACTGGAGTTAACCAAAAGGCACCTAAAGACTCTCAGACCATGAGAAACAAGATGGTCTGCTCTGATGAAACCAAGACTGAACTTTGGCCTGAAGGCAAAGTGTAATGTCCGGAGGAAACCTGGCACCATCCCTAAGGTGAAGTATGGTGGCAACATCATGCTGTGGGGATATTTTTCAGAGGCAGGGATTGGTAGACTAGTCAGGATCTAGGGAAAGATGAACGGAGCAATGTACAGAGAGATCCTTGATGAAAACCTGCTAAGGACGACAGACTGGGGCGAAGTTTCCACTTCCAACAGGACGACGACCCTAAGCACACAGCCAAGACAACACAGGAGTGGCTTTGGGACAAGTCTGAATATCATTGAGTGGCCCAGCCAGTGCCCGATCGAACATCTTTGGTGAAACCTGAAAATAGGTGTGCAGCAATGCTCCCCATCCAACCCGACATAGTTTGAGAGGATCTGCAGAGAATGTGAGAAATTCCCCAAATACAGGTGTGCCAAGCTAGTGTCATACCCAAAAAGACTTGATGCAGTAATCACTGCCAAAGGTGCTTCAACTTTACTGAGTAAAGAGTCTGAATACTTTATGAATTTGCAAAAATGTTTTTTTAAATAATCTGTTTTTGCTTTGTCATTATGGGCTATTGTGTGTAGATTTAATCAAACATTTAATAATTTTTACAATAAGGCTGTAAGATAACATTTTGAAAAAGGGGTCTGAATAATTTACATCGGCACTGCATCTTGGCATGTATCATTCAAGACTAAGTTTCAATTGTATGCAGTACAATGGATATATAATGCACAATGCATGTCTCAGGAAAGACTGTCTGGGTTGGCAATACTTAGTATAGAAAACAGTTGAGCGAGCACCCTGGACCTACAGGCACTGGTGAAAACGTATGCACACACAAAATGAGTACTTCAGGAGAGTCTCTCAAATTGGATTCAATTTGATTTACCTTGAATATTGCAGCCCATGTGTGTAGGCTATTAGCCAGATAAAACTTTTACGTGGAGCAGTATAGGGGAACCCAAGAGCAGACTCAGACGAGGAAACAGATGAATGAACCAAGGTATTTATTGTAATGGAGTGCAGATTCAGGGAACCCGGGGAAGCTTGGATGAGTTGTAGGAAACTAGATGTGGAGGCTGAGGTTGGAGTGTGCTGGATTGGGACAGGGTAAACAGGTCCGCAGGGGAATCCAAGGGATTGGTGGTGTGGTGTGTCCGGAACAGGGTAGCAGGGTGGTGAGATGTGGAACAGGAGACAGGAGCCGGAGTCAGGGCGGCAAAACTGCAGTGAGAGGATAAACAGCGTCAAGCAGGGAAACAGGTACAGCAGGGTAACAGGATCTTGAATAATAATGGCTAGAAGCATAAACTGACTGAGCAGAGATTACGATCTGGCCGGGTGCCACCTGGCGCACAACCTGGCTTGTCAGGGTGTGAGGTATGGAAATCCTTTTGACCTGGAGTGTAGACTGGAACTGAAGCACGGCAACGGTTAGCTTGGGTTTGGGTCCTGGCGGAGACAAGAAGAACTGACCGGTCCATCCTCCAGGTGCAATGACAACAGTGCCTGTGGTCCCGGACTGAGTTATGGCAAGAGGGCAAATGGGAAGAGGGTGAAGCCGATCGGATGTAGGTTTGATGTAGGTTTTGTTCCGGGCACAGACCGAGCAGGCTGACCATGGTGGGCCACCAAAAAAACACAAAAAAAACTGCCGCAGGAAGGCGACAGTCCAGTTCATGCTAGGGTGACAGGTGAGGTGAGTAGCATGGGCCCACTGAAGAATTTCAGAGCGAACTGAATCTGGCACAAACAGAGCCTTACAAGGACCGTTTCCTGGATCAGGCTGGCTCAGCTGAGCCTGACGAGCACGGGACTTGATCTCCCAGGAGACAGCAGCAACGATGCAGGAGGATGGCATAATGGTTTCTATCTCGGTACTTATGTTGTATGTGGTGAACTGACAGGAGACGGTGTCAGGTTTAGTATTCTTAGATCTGGGGCGAGAAAGGTTATACAATCTGCTACTGGGGAGGGGAGCTCCAGGCTTGAGGTCAATAGCACAGTTGTATGAGCGATGAGGCGGCAGAGACAGGGTGTGGTGCTTACTGACCACAGGAGCTAAACTGTGATACTCTGGAGGAACAGAAGACAGGCAAGTGGAAGGACAGAATGTAGACAATTGGAATGACAAAATGCACTCCAAGTTGTAACCCTCCCAGTGGTCCAGTCAATCTGTGGGTTGTGTAGTTTTAACCATGGATGGCCCAGAACCAGAGGAGAACAGGGACTGTCGATTATGTGGAAACTGATCTTTTCTTGGTGATTACCAGAGAGACGCAGGATGACTGGAACGGTTCTTACAGACACGGGAGAGAAGCTTACCATTGAGAACGTAGGCATCGAGAGGTGAATTAAGTGGAACAGTGTCCAGGCCCAACTAGTTGACAACACCTCGGTCCAGAAAGCTCTTGTCGGCACCTGAATCTAAAGGAGCAGCTAGAGGAAATGCCTGACTGCCACACAAGGTTGGCCTCAAACAGGGGTCTAGGGGAAGATGGGCAGGCAATTTGACCCAATAGTATTTTCCCCATAATCACCTGAGCCTCTTCTTACTGGACGCAGGGAACAAGTGGAAAACAGGTAACCAACCTGACCACAGTATAGACAGCTCCTAGCATCGACACGCCGCTGTCTCGCCTCTGGAGATAGATAGGTCCGGCCGAGCTTCATGGGTTCAGGTTCAGAACATGCCTGGGATACAGTCGGAGGAGAATAACAAAGCACTGAAGTAGATGTTAAGGAATTTGCAACCTTAACTACCCTCTCCCTCTGCTGCTCCCAGAGACACTTGTCAATGCGGATAGTGAGAGAAATGAGTTCATCAAGATCATCCTCCCTGGACACCAACTCGTTCTTGAGGGTCTCAGTGAGTGAGTTACGGAATGCTCCCTGAAGAGCCTCATCCCAGCCGCTCTTTGCGGCGAGGGTGCGGAACTCACATGCCATTTCAGCAACACTCTGTTAGCCTTGACAGAGGGACAGGATTCGTTTTGCGGCGTCTTTCATGCATACCGGGTGGTCGAAAACCTTCTTCATCTCCTCCGTGAATCTACCATAGGAGAAGCAAATAGGTGACTCTCTCCCACACATCAGTGGCCCAGGAAAGGACTGCTCCACAGAGGCAACCAATCGAAACACAAAATCTAGGCTCGTTCACTAGCATAAGAGTTGGGCTGTTGCTCAAAAACTAGTGAACATTGTACCAAAAAGGCTCTGCAGGTTCCGAGATTACCATCGTAGCACTCTGGAGTAGGAACAAATGGCTCCCGTAGCTTGGTCATGTTGATTGAGCAGGGTGCCTTGACCAATGAGCATTTGATGGAGAGTATCCAAGTCCGCTGGGTTCATATCTTGGCCAGATCGTACTGTTACGCAGAGCAGCACAGGGGATCCCAAGAGCAGACTCAGATGAGGAAACAGATGAATGAACCAAGGTATTTATTGTAACACAGGGAGATATGGAGTGCAGATCCGGGGAAGCTTGGATGAGTTGTAGGAAACCAGATGTGGAGGCTGAGGATGGAGTGTGATGGATTGGGACAGGCTAAACAGGTCCAGAGGGGAATCCAAGGGAGTGGTGGTGTGGTGAGTCCGGAACAGGGTGGTGAGATGTGGAACAGGGGGCAAAACTGCGGTGAGAGGATAAACAGCGTCAAGCAGGGAAACAGGTACAGCAGGGTAACAGGATCGTGAATAATAATGGCTAGAAGCATAAAAGCACTCTGAGTGGAAGTGGCATAACTGAGTATTTGTAGAGGTGTTGATAATGGAACGAGTTGCGGCTGGTAGGGATCTGTTCTGACTCCAGCACACCCGTCTCCAACCACACAATCACACACAAACAGAAAGGGAGGGGTAGAGAGAGAGTGTACTGGGGGAATGGCTGCAGGTCAAGCAGACACTGGATGACCACTAGGGGGTGTGGCAGGAGCAGATGTGACAAAAACCCGCTGAGTTCAACAAGAAATAGTGGCTGAATTTATCCTCAAGCCGATTCATTTTTCTTCATTGTTAGGCTATTTGATGTGTAATTTTTAGCACCTAAATCTTAGCTAAAGACAGTATATACTGTAGGTATAGATAGTATACTACATAATGAAACAATCTGTAGTTAGCTAGTGTGGACTGACTATTATTTGGCATTAATAGACTGGTTTTTCCTCACAACAACTTTCTATCCATGCTGGGAGAGGGCGCGAGGACAGCTCATGTCATACAGGTTCAGGTAGCCTATACAGGACAGCTGTATATAAAAAAATCAATTGGTAGCTGATTAGTATTCTGTTGTAACGAAAATTGATTTGACAATCTGCAATGTTTGAATTTCCAACTTTAATTACTGAAAAAGTAATTACATTATTGCCACCAGTCAGCAGTCTAAAAATGGCAGCATTGCGGCACTGTATAACTTTGTGAAATGTTAGGCAAATGCCGACCTTACAAGGGCCCAGAGAAACTGCGTTACGCCAGTGCTGCAGTGTATTAGTGGAAATCTATTGCAACACAGCTCTGCCTTGGCAAACGCACAAGAAACTAGCAATGGACTAGCAATGGTGCTCTTAATCAGACGATAATAGCATCTCTCTTCAGCTTTAAAACAAGCATTTCAGAGCATAAACCAGTCTGGTTTTTTACAGTCCAGGCAGAGTTGTAGGATAGATAGGGGATTTAACAGAAACGAGTCACCTCTTACCGGCACACACATTTCAAAGATTAGAAGCCAATCCTGCATTCCAATGTGAGGCAGAGAGGGTAACTAGGCCCCTTGGGTGTCCCACTCAATAAGGAGCCAAGTCTGCATTTTCTTTCCCTTACTTTTGATTGCTGCTGGCAATTTTTGCATGTAAATCTTGGTGGGGAAACTAACTTTTTTTTAATGCATGCCAGCCAAGCCACTACACAACACAACACTAAACAATACATTAATTACACTATAATGGTGCCAAACGGTGCCCACAAACTGTTAGGGCCTACATAAAGCTGTCCCCGAGTGGCACAGCGGTCTAAAGCCCTGCATCTCAGTGCTAGAGGTGTCACTACAGACCCTGGTTCGATTCCAGGCTGTATCACAACATGCCATGATTGGGAGTTGATAGGGCTGCGCAAAATTGGCCCAGCGTTGTCTGGGTTAGACCGTCATTGTAAATAAGAATTGGTTCTTAACTGGCTTGTAAAGTTAAATAAAAAAATAAACAGCAGAGCTTTCTTTTCAGCACCATGGAGCGAATCCTTAACACTGCTACACCTGGCTATCAGCGGAGCCTTGTCTGAACGCAAAACAGTTCATTCAGCCTCATTTACTGCTTTAAAAAAAAGTAAATGTGGTTTCTACTGACAATTGAGATTTACAAACTATGGCTTGAGGGAACGATGAGTGAATAAGACGCAATAAGTAATTCTGATTAAGACATTAATGAGCGAGCTAAGACAGACCTGGTCAATTTAACTATTTGTTCAGCACTTTTGAAATGTACAGCGACAGATTTCAGAACATGGGCCGTTCTTACAGTATTCTCCCTGTACACCAAGTCAGAACCGTAGGATAAGGGTGCATATAAGCAGACAATGAAGCTCTTACAATATTTGATGACGACACACCGTCATTTTGGAGCTGCCTTACTCAAGAGAGCAAAAAAGAGACGCGGCTTTATTAACTCAATATATATTTATTTTTTTACATGGTTTGTAAACTGATATGTGACACGTATTAATGCCAAAATAACATGCAAAAAAGACAACAGGCAACAGGTGGGGCACCTTCCCTGAATGATCGGTTGACACTGCTGCTGTATAATAAAGCATGGCGGGAACTCTAATTAGCCACACTAGCGGCAGTAGCAGCAGCATGGCTATCCATTTGATACCTCTCCCCTTCTGTATCCCACCACTGCTATAACCGTAGATTATACCTGGGGTTGTATGTATCAAGCATATCAGAATAGAAGAACTGATGTAACTTTATTCATTGTGACTTAAAAGGCAAAACTGATCCTAAATCAGCACTCATATGAGATGCTTCATGAATATGAGCCCTGTTCTCGCATTACTGTCTAGGACCACCAGGTGGCAGTTGCTCACTCCTTTAACCCATCACAGAACACACAATGCCTTTGCGTGTTCTGAGCACTCTCCGTCTCTAATCTCTCTCTGTTTTGAGATCTATCGCACCCCCCCCCCTCTCTCTCTCTCTCTCTCTTTCTCTCTCTCTCTCTCTCTCTCTCTCTCTCTCACATGCACTCTCTTTTTCTCTGTCTCTGTATGCCTTTCTATATCTCACTCTCTCTTCTCTCTTTCCTTCAACCCCACTCTGTCTATCCCTCCCTCTGTTTCACTCTCTCTGTCCCTCTTTTACATACATACATGCATGCACACATTCTCTCTCTCTTTGCCTGTTCTTTTGGTGAATTCTAACAGGTATAATGACAAAAAATATTAAACAAATAAGCACTTACTGGGGAAAATAGTCTCTAAACCTTGTGGATATTAGTATTGACATTATTTGAGGTTGCCAAGACTAGAATTGGAGCGACCACGTTCATATCCATATTAATGCATGTTGACATACTTATAATATAACATAAGATATTTAATGTATTTAGTAATAGCATTACATTTACTATGGATAATAATGATGAGAATAGCTGTGGGAATTAGTAGATTTAAGTGTTTTCTCACTGCTGTGTGTTGCGTTAGGACATTTTCTTCTTCTCCGCTTCCTTTTGTTGTTGGTTTATTTCACACGGATGCTTGTGGAATAAAGTTAAATAATTTGACAAGAAAGATCAACTGGCATCTGAATTAGTAAAAACAGTGTTATTAGTGCCTTCACTTAATGGTCATTTAATGTACAGGTGCCATGAAGGCTGCTTCAGTGACTATACAGTTGTCCGGTGACCTGCTGAGAATATCCTAATATGGACACCGTACAGCTGCAAGGCAAAAGGCCCTACTTCTGGATTACATAGTTCATTTTGATTTGGCTGGAGATTTAGTCGGAGGTACGAACACATTAGCTGATTCATTCCCCTCAGAATACCCAGTAGTCAGACATGTATAGGCCTATCTACTGAAACAATATGGCCACATATTTTATATTTGTCACAAGAGCAGGGTAGTTTTTCTCAAGGATAGTTCCAATCTGAGCCTTTGGATGGTGCAAGAGCATTGCTAATGTTTCATATTGCTGTAAGTGTAGAAATGGTTGGAAGATCTGTACATTTGTTTGTATAATTACTGTATTGCAGTGTCCCTTTTGGTAGGTACTTTACTGAACCATAATAGTCTTTCCCCCCTTTTTTGAATACTACAACGTGATGCTTTTTGCATCAAATCATGCACCAGGGCAAGTTTCTGCTCTCCTGTAAGTGTTTTATCTTAAAAAGTTGAACTTTTTGGGGTTTATATTTACAGTGGACTAATTGACAAAATACTAAAATATAGTTTAGAGTGTAAAATTCCTTTAACAGTATCCATGTCTGCAAGCCATCACCCCACTGGTAATACATCAAATCAGTATAAGACTGTCACGTGTTGGAAATACGTATATTATTCAACCATATACTGTTATGTTAGATATCCATACAACATATTCTCATTTTGTGAAATATCAGATGACAGGTTTTCAGAGTTTTTCCTACAACTGGGGCTTGGTCAAGTCCCGCAGTCATGATAACCTCATGGTAGTACTGAGGAATTAAGTAATGCATTACAGTTTTTCTCAATTGCTAAAACACTAAAACCCATTGGCTGAACAAAGTTCTCAGTTGCCTGGACTCATTTAGCTAATTATGCAGTCTGTTGTCAATACCTTAAACCATTTCACATGGTAAAACACAATTTGCAGATCTCACTTAGACTTTTCAGCAAAACTCTAAACACATTCTCATTCTCAAAACACATTCTGCACTCTAATGCACATGTCATCCATACTGGTAAACGCAAGTGGCAACAATCAAATACAAATAGAGAACATATGTCATTGATTGAACGCAACCACTCAAAATTGATTTAATCTGTTTCAAATGATGTGACACAACCAATATACGCCAGTTCAGAGAGCAAACAGGTTGTTGAAGGTGGGAAGGAGAAAGTCTGAGAATGGATACTGTAGTACAGTGCATAGACTGTATACTGTACAATGGACAAATTGTATGGCCCTGAACATTGTGCTTTTCATTTATTAACAGTACTGACTGCTCAATGTTTAATTTTGCAAGAGGAGTCAGAGGTTATGTAAATAGGGCTTGAAGATGAGGTTTTGTGTTGAATGTTTTCAGGAAATAGAGTAAGGTTTCAGAAATGGTGTTTTAGCAATTGAAAAAAACTGTAATACCAGTTGAACTCTGAACGGTTGTTTTGGGCCCAGTGAGCTTGGGGGGTATCCCCCCAAAAAAGTATTAATCAGAAAACTGAAAGTGACATGTCATAAGAGAATGGCACAGAAGGAGATGGCTGCCGTTTTACGATCCTGTAACCAATTGTGCATGTTTTTTTGCGTTATTTGTAACTTATTTTGTACATAATGTCTCTGTCACCGTGTCTTATAACCGAAAAGATCTTCTAGATATCAGGATAGCGATTACTCACCCGTACTGGAGGAATACTATGTTTGTTTTTCTATGATTTGGGGATTTCTATGTTTCGGCCTAGTATGGTTCTCAATCAGAGGCAGGTGTCATTAGTTGTCTCTGATTGAGAATCATACTTAGGTAGCCTGGGTTTCACTGTGTGTTTGTGGGTGTTTGTTTCTGTGTCTGTGTTTTTCACCACACGGTACTGTTTTGGGTTTCGTTCATTCCACGTTTATTGTTTTTGTATTCAGTTGTTCATGTGTACTATTTCTTATTAAAAGAACCATGGACACTTACCACGCCGCATATTGGTCCTCCGATCCTTTTCGCCTCTCCTCTTCGGAAGAAGAGGAGGAAATCCCTTACAGGAAGAAGGTCCGGGTGCCTTGTTGCCGAGAGGGTAATCTACCTTTACCATCGGTTCTATTAGCCAACGTAAAATCAATCGATAATAAAATAGACTAACTACGATCTCGTATATCCTACCAACGGGAAATAAAAGACTGTAATATCTTATGTTCCACCGAGTCGTAGCTGAACGACGACATGGGTAACATACAGCTGGTGGGTTTTAAGCTTTTTTGGCAGGATAGAACAGCGACCTCTGGTAAGACAAAGGGTGGTGGCCTATGTATACCTGTAAACAACAGCTGGTGCACAAAATCTAAGGAAGTCTCAAGGTTTTGCTCGCCTGAGGTAGAGTATCTCATCATGAGAGTTTTCATCTGTCCATATACCACCACAAACCGATGCTGGCACTAAAACCGCACTCAATGAGCTGTATACGGCCATAAGCAAACAGGAAAACGCTCAACCAGATGCGGCGCTCATAGTGGCCTGGGACTTTAATGCAGGGAAACTCAAATCCGTTTTACCTCATTTCTACCAGCATTTTAAATATGCAACCAGAGGGAAAAAAACCTCTAGACCACCTTTACTCCACACACAGAGATGCGTACAAAGCTCTCCCTCGGCCTGCATTTGCCAAATCTGACCATCATTCTATCCTGGTTTCTGCTTCAAAGCAAAAACTAAAGCTGGAAGCACCAGTGACTCAGTCAATAAGAAAGTGGTCAGATGAAGCAGAAGCTACAGGACTGTTTTGCTAGCATAGACTGGAATATGTTCTGGGATTCTTCCGATGGAGGAGTACACCACATCAGTCACTGGCTTCATCAACAAGTGTACTGATGACATCATTCCCATAGTGACCGTACGAACATACCCCAACCAGATGCCATGGATTACAGGCAACACCCGCACTGAGCTAAAGTGTAGAGCTGCTGCTTTCAAGGAAAAAGGATACTAACCCGGAAGCTTATAAGAAATCCCGCTATACCCTCAGACAAACCATCAAATAGGCAAAGCGTCAATACAGGATTAAGATTGAATCATACTTCCCCGGCTCTGACGCTCGTCGGATGTGGCAGGGCTTGCAAACTATTACAGACTTCAAAGGGAAGCACAGCCGCGAGCTGCCCAGTGACACAAGCCTAAATTACTTCCATGCTCGCTTCGAGGCAAGTAACACTGACGCATGCATGAGAGCATCAGCTGTTCCGGACGACTGTGTGACCATGCTCTCCGTAGCCAATGTGAGTAAGACCTTTAGACAGGTCAACATTCACAAGGCCGCAGGGCCAGACGGATTACCAGGACGTGTACTCCGAGCATGCGCTGGCCAACTGGTGTCTTCAATGACATTTTCATGTCTGGCCCTGACTGAGTCTATAATACCAACATGTTTCAAGCAGACCACCATAGTCCCTGTTCCAAAGAACACTAAGGTAACCTGCCTAAATGACTACCGGCCCATATCACGCACATCTGTAGCCATGAAGTGCTTTGAAAGGATGGTCATAGCTCACATCAATACCATCATCCCAGAAACCCTAGAACCACTCCAATTTGCATACTGCCCCAACAGATCCACAGATGATAAAATCTCTATTGTACTCAACACTGCCCTTTCACACCTGGACAAAAGGAACACCTATGTGAGAATGCTAATCATTGACTACAGCTCTGCGTGCAACTCCATATTGCCCTCAAAGCTCATCACTATGCTAAGGACCCTGGGACTAAACACCTCCCTTTGCAACTGGATCCTAGACTTCCTGACGGGCCGCCCCCAGGTGGTAAAGGTAGGTAACAACACATCCGCCTCACCAATCCTCAACATGGGGGCCCCTCAGGGGTGCGTGCACAGTCCCCTCCTGTACTCCTCGTTCACTCATGACTGCACGACTCACAGACACGACTCCAACACCATCATCAAGTTTTCCGATGACACAACAGTGGTAGGCCTGATCACCAACAGCGATGAGACAGCCTATAGGGAGGAGGTCAGAGACCTGGCCGTGTAGTGCCAGGACAACAACCTCTCCCACAACGTAATCAAGACAAAGAAGATGATTGTGAACTTCAGGAAAAGGAGGACCGAGCAGGCCCCCATTCTCATTAGAGGCGGCTGCAGTGGAGTAGGTTGAGATTTTCAAGTTCCTTGAAAAAGTTCCTTCACTCTTATACACTGTACATTTGTCATGAATAAAATGCAGAAACAAAGAGCACCACATATTGGTCATTGGTCATCACCAACAAACTATCATGGTCCAAACACACTAAGACAGTCGTGAAGAGGGCATGACAAACCCTATTCCCCCTCAGGAGACTGAAAATATTTGGCATGGGTCCTCAGAGCCTCAAAATGTTCGACAGCTGCACCATCAAGAGCATCCTGACTGGTTGCATCACTGCCTGGTATGGCAACTGCTCGGCCTTTGACCGCAAGACACTACAGAGGGTAGTGTGTACGGCCCAGTACATCGCTGGGGCCAAGCTTCCTACCGTCCAGGACTTCTATAGGCTGTGTCAGAGGAAGGCCCTAAAAATTGTCAAAGACTCCAGCCACCCTAGTCATAGACTGTTGTCTTTGCTACCGAACGGCAAGTGGTACCGGAGAGCCAAGTCAATCTTCAAAAGGCTTCTTAACAGCTTCTACCCCCAAGCCATGAGACTCCTGACCAGCTAATCAAAGGGTTACCCAGACCCCTCTTTTGCGCTGCTGCTACTTTCTGTTAAATATCTATGCATAGTCACTTTAACTCTACCTACATGTACATATTACCTCAATTACCTTGACTAACCGGTGCCCCCGCATATTGACTCTGTACCGGTACCCCTTGTACTGTATATAGTCTCACTATTGCTAAATTTACTGCTGCTGTTGAATTATCTGTTACTTTTAATTGTCTATTTTTTACCTATCTATTTTTACTTAAATATTTGAAGCATTTTTGGTTAAGGGCTTGTAAGTATGCATTTCACTGAAGCATTCGGCGCATGTGACAAATGTTTTTTTGTTGATTTGATTTGATCATTTGAAATTAGAATTTTTGGAATTCGATCTCAAATCTTACTGCTGGCAATGTCATAAGAATCTCTCCCCCCCATAAAGGTCATAAATCATGCGCTGTGGACATATTCATAGAGTATGCAATGTAGGTCAAGTCACCAAAAGTGCCAACATTTAGTATGCATTGAAAGGGTACATACACCCTGATGGTCATTGTAAAGCAATACATTTCATTCTCCATCCACATTACCTTGTATGCATCCTCCATATGCACTGTTTAGTTACCTCGTCTTTTACAATAGGAAAAGTGAATAGGAAAAGAGGTTTGAAGTTTCTTCACCTTAACTTGAAAGCCCTGATTACTAAGGTAATTTTAAGATGTCAGACTTGAAAATCTGTTCAGCCATTTTGACACAACTTGTTTCAAGCTTATCATGTGATCTCCTACAGCTGTCTAGTGGACGAACTGGGAATCAGACAGAGGTTATGTTTACATTATTTTTAACAAATGCTGAACAAATGCGGATTTCCAGATCTTTGGAATTTCATTACATTCCAGGGTTAGATTGAACAGATATGTAAGTGATTCAGCTATGAAATCAGCTGCCAGATTTAAAGAGCAGGAATCCAAAAGATCAGGACCTGCAGGCTTTCTCTGATCTAAGGATTTCAGGGCTTTATGTACCACCTGCACTGAGAATGGCAAAAAGCTAAAACTTTGACCAGCTCTCACTGGTTCATCCACACAGGGTTGTACAGAGACAGAGGACACTGAATCAAACAGCCTACCAGATGATACAAAGTGCTCATTGAAACAATTCAGCATTTAAGTTTTGTCATAGACAGCAACAGAGTCATTAACATTACTGTTACCAGACATAGACTTAATAGCTTTCCAAATCGTTCTAGGGTCATTCAGGTTATCAGTGGTAACAGACATAAAGGAGAAGAAAAGAACACTTGTTTCGTAATTGCCGTAACTGCCTAAAAAGAAGCCAATCAGTATCAGAACATGATTTCCTTACTTTAGCCCAGGCTAGATTACGGTCGTGAATAATACAAGACAGCTCAGAAGAAAACCATGGATTATCCCTCCCTTTAACCCTGAACCTGCGGAATGGGGCATGTTTGTTTACTATTTGGAAAAAAACATAATGAAAGAATTTCCAGGCAGTTTCCACATCAGGAATAAGCTCAATCTTGCTCCAGTCAAAATAAAACAAATCATGAAAGAAAGCCTGCTCATTAAAACACTTCACATTTCTCTTACGAAAAAAGGTGGGTTTGTTTTAGGAACCTTAGTATTTCTAACAACAACAACAGCACAATGGTCACTTAAATAATTTCAAAAAACACCAACAGCAGAATATTTATGTGGAACATTTGTCAATATCAAATCAATCAGGGTAGATGTATCTGGGCATTTAAGATTTGGGCGAGTGGGTGATGTCACGACTCCCACCGAAGTTGGCTCCCCCGCCTGTTCGGGTGGTGCTCGGCGGTCGTCGTCAACGGCCTACTAGCCGCCACCGATCCCTTTTTCGTTTCGGTTAGTTTTGTCTCATTTATTACACCTGTTCCTATTTTGTGTGTGCTTGGTTTGCTTCCCTATTTAGCGTGTGGTACCCGCCCCTTTGTTGTGCGGGATTATTTTGATGTTCACGTTGTGTCATTGGTGTTGTTTGTGCTCTGGAACGTGTTACCCGTTGTTTTGGGTTGATCAGTGTTTTACGCCCTGCGTGTTTGGGCATTTACTTTTGGTGCCGCATTAAAGTGCATTTTTCCCCTGGACCTCTCTGCTCTCTGCGCCTGATTCCTCTCTACACACTTAGCCAGCCGTGACAGGTGAGTTAATCAACTGGGTAAGATTCATAGAATTACAAAACATTTTTAAATCATCAGACACCGGCTTTAACCAACACCAGTTGAGATGACCAATCAAGATAATTTCACTGTAAAGAAGTTTAGACTTAAGGTGCGTCAAAGATGAAAATGCATCTCTGAGAACAGAGAACAGAGAGTCTATAACAGCCAATCACAGTTATAAAGAGACCCTTTGAAACCTCAATATTCAAGAAAGAAATTCCAGCTGTTTACAAATAGTTTCAGACTTTGACACACTTACAAGGAATTTAGTCTTAACCCGATCAGTGCGATAAACATTGTAACCACTTATACAAATATCCTTATCAAAAACAGACTTGCTGAGCCAGGTTTCAGAAAACACAATTACATCAGCATCAGTAGATTTAGCCCAAATCCTAGCCCCATCAATTTTAGACAACAGGCTGCATACGTTTAAATGAAAAATACCAAAACCAGATCTTGATTTAAAATCCGAGAGGGTTTGGAGACATTGCGTATCAGGGCCAGGGTTTGGTTGCACGTTACCTGATATCAACAAAAGAAGAATAACTAGGCACCTCTGTTTAACAACCTTGCACGGCTTCTCTTTTTTAAGAGACCTACTGCAAGCGAATTCTACAAGTGAGTTTCCAGACAATACAAAACAGTCATTTAAAACCATTACTTTGGTAGTGACACAAATTCTTACTGTTCACATCATGCCACAAATACACTGCTCAAAAAAATAAAGGGAACACTAAAATAACACATCCTAGATCTGAATGAATGAAATATTATTATTAAATACTTTTTCTTTACATAGTTGAATGTGCTGACAACAAAATCACACAAAAATTATCAATGGGAATCAAATTTATCAAACCATGGAGGTCTGGATTTGGAGTCACACTCAAAATTAAAGTGGAAAACCACACTACAGGCTGATCCAACTTTGATGTAATGTCCTTAAAACAAGTCAAAAGGAGGCTCAGTAGTGTGTGTGGCCTCCACGTGCCTGTATGACCTCCCAACATCGCCTGGGCATGCTCCTGATGAGATGGCGGATGGTCTCCTGAGGGATCTCCTCCCTGACCTGGACTAAAGCATCCGCCAACTCCTGGACAGTCTGTGTTGCAACGTGGCGTTGGTGGATGGAGCGAGACATGATGTCCCATATGTGCTCAATTGGATTCAGGTCTGGGGAACGGGCGGGCCAGTCCATAGCATCAATGCCTTCCTCTTGCAGGAACTGCTGACACACTCCAGCCTCCAGCTAACATTGTCTTGCATTAGGAGGAACCCAGGGCCAACCGCACCAGCATATGGTCTCACAAGGGGTCTGAGGATCTCATCTCGGTACCTAATGGCAGTCAGGCTACCTCTGGCGAGCACATGGAGGGTTGTGCGGGCCCCCAAAGAAATGCCACCCCACACCATGACTGACCCACCGCCAAACCTATCATGCTGGAGGATGTTGCAGGCAGCAGAACGTTCTCCAGACTGTCACGTCTGTCACATGTGCTCAGTGTGAACCTGCTTTCATCTGTGAAAATCACAGGGCGCCAGTGGCGAATTTTCCAATCTTGGTGTTCTCTGGCAAATGAAAAAGGTCCTGCACGGTGTTGGGCTGTAAGCACAACCCCCACCTGTGGACGTCGGGCCCTCATACCACCCTCATGGAGTCTGTTTCTGACCGTTTGAGCAGACACATGCAAATTTGTGGCCTGCTGGAGGTCATTTTGCAGGGCTCTGGCAGTGCTCCTCCTGCTCCTCCTTGCACAAAGGCGGAGGTAGCGGTCCTGCTGCTGGGTTGTTGCCCTCCTACGGCCTCCTCCACATCTCCTGATGTACTGGCCTGTCTCCTGGTAGTGCCTCCATGCTCTGGACACTACGCTGACAGACACAGCAAACCTTCTTGCCACAGCTCGCATTGATGTGCCATCCTGGATGAGCTGCACTACCTAAGCCAGTTGTGTGGGTTGTCGACTCCGTCTCATGCTACCACTAGAGTGAAAGCACCGCCAGCATTCAAAAGTGACCAAAACATCAGCCAGGAAGCACAGGAACTGAGAAGTGGTCTCTGGTCACCACCTGCAGAACCACTCCTTTATTGGGGGTGTCTTGCTAATTGCCTATAATTTCTACCTGTTGTCTGTTCCATTTGCACAACAGCATGTGAAATTTATTGTCAATCAGTGTTGCTTCCTAAGTGGACAGTTTGATTTCACAGAAGTGTGATTGACTTGGAGTTACATTGTGTTGTTTAAGTGTTCCCTTTATTTTTTTGAGCAGTGTACATCAGCACATGGACGAGTGGACCGAGTGAAAAATAACGAGTTCCTGCAGACGAAATGGATAGAGACTTCAGCTTTCTCCTCATATGTACAGTATATCAAATGAAGGTATGGCACATTGCAATCAAGACTAATTTTATTTGTCACATACACATGGTTAGCAGGTGTTAATGCAAGTGTAGCGAAATGCTTGTGCTTCTAGTTTCGACCATGCAGTAATATCTAACAAGTATTATTACCTAATAATTTCACAACTACCTTATACACACAATTGTTAAGGAATGAATACGAATATGTACATAAAAATATATGAATGAGTGATGGCCGAACGGCATAGGCAAGATGCAGTAGATGGTATGGAGTACAGTATACAGTGCCCTGCAAAAGTATTCGGCCCCCTTGAACTTTGCGACCTTTTGCCGCATTTCAGGCTTCAAACATAAAGATATAAAACTGTATTTTTTTGTGAAGAATCAACAACAAGTGGGACACAATCATGAAGTGGAACGACATTTATTGGATATTTCAAACTTTTTTAACAAATCAAAAACTGAAAAACTGGGCGTGCAAAATTCGGTCCAGGACCCAGTTGCACAGGGTGGGGTCGAGACCCAGGGTCTAGAGCTTAATGATGAGTTTGGAGGGTACTATGGTGTTAAATGCTGAGCTGTAATGGATGAACAGCATTCTTACATAGCTATTCCTCTTGTCCAGATGAGTTAGTGCAGTGTGTCGTCAGTGGACCTATTGGGGCGGTAAGCAAATTGGAGTGGGTCTAGGGTATCAGGTAGGAGGAGATATGGTCCTTGACTAGTCTCTCAAAACACTTCATGATGACAGAAGTGAGTGCTACAGGGCGATAGTCATTAAGGAGGATCTTATATGCTTCGCGAAAGTTAGAATAACAGTGGTCTAGGGTTTTGCCAGCCCTGGTAGCACAATCGATATGCTGATAGAATTTGGGGAGCCTTGTTTTCAGATTAGCCTTGTTAAAATCCCCGGCTACAATAAATGCAGCCTCAGGATATGTGGTTTCCAGATTACATAGAGTCCAATGAAGTTCTTTCAGGGCCGTCGATGTGTCTGCTTGGGGTGGAATTTACACGACTGTGATTATGATCGAAGGGAATTCTCTTGGTAGATAATGAGGTCGGCATTTGATTGTGAGGAATTCTAAGTCAGGTGAACAAAAGGACTTGAGTTCCTGTATGTTGTTATGATCACACCACGTCTCGTTAATCATAAGGCATACACCCCCGCCATTCTTCTTACCAGAGAGATGCTTGTTTCTGTCGGCGCGATGCGTGAAGAAACCAGGTGGCTGTACCGACTCAGGTAGTGTGTCTCGAGTGAGCCATGTTTCCATGAAACAAAGAACGTTACAGTCTCGGATGTCTCTCTGGAATGCTACCCTTGCTCGGATTTCGTCTACCTTGTTATCAAGAGACTGGACATTGGCAAGTAGTATGCTCGGGGGCGGTGCGCGATCTGCCCATCTACGGAGCCTGACCAGAAGACGGCTCCGTCTGCCCCTTCTACAGCGTCTTGTTTTGGGTCGCCGGCTGGGTTCCGATCCATTGTTCTGGGTGGTAGGCCAAACAGAGCATCCGCTTCGGGAAAGTCCTATTCCTGGTCATAATGTTGGTGATTTGACGTTGTTCTTATATCCAATAGTTCCTCCCGACTGTATGTAATAAAACCTAAGATTACCTGGGGTAACAATGTAAGAGATAACACATAAAAAAACAAAATACCGCATTGTTTCCTAGGAATGCGAAGTGAGACGTCCATCTCTGTTGGCGCCGGAAGTTGTTCCAATGGGAATTTGCGCATGTTTACAGTGCCACCATTAGGTAAAATTTTGATGATTTTTATAAAATTCCTTTTGGAACAGTAATTGGTGGCATATTTTATCTCAAACCTAGACTTTCAAGTCTCTCACTCCCCAACATGGGAACAATTGGGAGCACCCAAAGAAAAAGAAAAAAGTACCTTTCAGTTTTTATAGGTCTGCTGCATCTCGGACTCTGTGGTCGTCACATTGCTTCTGACACCTTTATCTGAATCCCATTGTTCTTACCTTTCTAACGGTACTAAGCATGTGTTTGTAAGACTTATAGTTTTGAAATCGAAATGTACTTAATGAAGTTTACTTAATGCATAACATTAGTATACAATATTATGCGTTATTTAGAAAATTTCACCAGAGAGGGTAGTTTAACAGGTTAATTCATGCACATTTTGGTTTAGCGTTAGCATAAATTTAGACAAGTGAAGAATAAGATAGTTGTTTTCATCTGAAAGCATATTGGAAAGCATCTATAAAACAACCAGTTCATCTTCCTCTTCAACACACTCCATGATTGACTCCATGACTTAAGAATCCCAAAAAATTGATATGAAATGGGAATACGCTTGATATGACAGGGAATGAAAGTATTTTTCTCTTATGCTGCGCTTTGTTAAGACACACTGTTCTCTTCGTGTTCTTTTGACCATGACAAAAGAAAATTGCCTTTGCTGTTACGATAATTTGTCGTAAGTAAGATGAAGCGTGAAATCAGAGGAAAAAGGACGACGAAACGAGATGTGAACCAATCAGACACGCCTTGGAGGTTTGCTAATGTTGTCAGTGTTATATGGTGCATTTGATATGCTTTGTTTTGTGATCTGCTCTGTTCAGCATTTGTCATGCACATCATAAAGAGCAATGGGGTGGAAGTGTCTCATCCTAAAGACACATAACAGGTGCAGATTCTCGTAGATCCTAGGAAACCTGGTCCATCAAGAACTACAGGGATGCTCTCTGTCTCTCTCTCTCTCTCTCTCTCTCTCTCTCTCTCTCTCACTCTGTGTGTGTGTGTGTGTGTGTGTGTGTGTGCATCAGTGGTGGTCGGTCCTGTTTAAGATGAGGGAAGAGGATTATTATTTTTAATGATCATGGCCTTATTTCTATTGCAGCATATTGGATTCAATCCCCATTTTGTTCCGTTTGCTTCCTTTTAAGAAATGTTTTAAAATGTTTAATACACCCCTGATCACAAACAAACACTGTTCACTTTCATAACATCCACTTAAAAACAGCATGATGACTTTGCTCATTGTATATATAATTTATGCTCGCAACTACTGATGCGCTCTCCTCCTCTCACCTTTTCCATTCACTTGAGGACTTCAGTGTACAACACATCAGCTGTCTGTGAACAGGCGAAAAAAACTTTCCAAGCCAAACCTTCATATCATGACTGCTAACCGCTACCCACAGCCTACATAGTTGTCATGTCATAGTCAACATACTAGAACTTACACTTTAGTAAAATCCCTACAATCATGCAGTACAGTGTACAGTCAGAAAGCAGTTTAGCAGTTACACCGGTGGGCCCCGGTGGCAATAAATTAATGATATGTGCACTTTGGCCCTGAGGCCTCTATCAAAACAAAAATGCCTCATGTTGGGTACGTTAGAGAGGACCTGTGTATCTTGCTATAGTGGTGCAGCAGGTAGCCTAGTGGTTAGAGTGTTGGACTTGTAACTGAAAGTTTGCAAGATCGAATCCACGAGCTGACAAGGTAAAAATCTGTCGTTCTGCCCCTGAAAAAGGCAATTAACCCACTGTTCCTAGGCCGTCATTGAAATTTAGAATTAGTTCTTAACTGACTTGCCTATTTAAGTAAAGGTTAAAAAAAAAAATGTCTGGCAACACTACAGTGCATTTGGAAAGTATTCAGACCCCTTTACTTTTTCCACATTTTGTTACATTACAGCCTTATTCTAAAATGGATTAAATAAATGTTTTTCCTCATCAATCTACACACACACAATGACAAAGCGAAAACTGGTTTTTATCTTATTTATATAAGTATTCAGACCCTTTGCTATGAGATTCGAAATTGAGCTCAACTGCATCCTGTTTCCATTGATCATCCTTGAGATGTTCTACATCTTTATTGGAGTCCACCTATGGTAAATTCAATTGATTGGACATGATTCGGAAAGGCAAACACCTGTCTATATAAGGTCTCACAGTTGACAGTGCATGTCAGACCAAAGATCAAGCCATGAGGTCGAAAGGATTGTCCGTAGAGCTCCGAGACATGATTGTGTCAAGGCGCAGATCTGGGGAAGGGGACCAACAAATGTCTGCAGCATTGTAGGTCCCCAAGAACACAGTGGCCTCTATCATTCTTAAATGGAAGAAGTTTTGAACCACCAAGACTCTTACTAGACCTGGCTGCCTGGCCAAACTGAGCAATCGAGGGAGAAGGGCCTTGGCCTTGACCAAGAACCCGATTGTCACTCTGACAGAGCTCCAGGGGGTTTCTGTGGAGATGGGAGAATCTTCCAGAAGGACAACAATTTAATCAATTTTAGAATAAGGCTGTAACGTAACAAAATCTAGAAAAAGTAAATTGGTCTGTATACTTTCCAAATGCACTGTATACAGCAACAGTTGAATAGGAAGCCACTGCTCCAAAGCCGCCATAAAAAAGCCAGACTACGGTTTGCCACTGCACATGGCGACAAAGTTTGTACTTTTTGGAGAAATGTTGAAGCAACATCTCAAGACATCAGTCAAGAAGTTAAAGCTTGGTCGCAAATTGGTCTTCCAAATGGACAATGACTCCAAGCATACTTCCAAAGTTGTAGCAAAATGGCTTAAGGACAACAAACTCAAGGTATTGGAGTGGCCATCACAAAGCCATGACATCAATCATATAGAAAAGTTGTGGGCAGAACTGAAAAAGTGTGTGTGAGCAAGGAGGCCTACAAACCTGACTCAGTTACACCAGCCCTGTCAGGAGGAATGGGCCAAAATTCACCCAACTTATTGTGGGGAGCTTGTGGATGGCTACCCAAAACGTTTGACCCAAGTTCAACAATTTAGAGGCAATGCTACCAAATACTAATTGGGTGTATGTAAACTTCTGACCCACTGGGAATGTGATGAAAGAAATAAAAGCTGAAATAAATCATTCTCTCTACTATTATTCTGACATTTCACATTCTTAAAATAAAGTGGTGATCCTAACTGACAGGGAATTTTTACTAGGATTAAATGTCAGGAATTGTGAAAAACTGAGTTTAAATGTATTTGGCTAAGGTGTATGTAAACTTCGGACTTCAACTGTACATATGAAATGGGTAAAACAGTATGTAAACATTATTGAAGTGACCAGTGTTCCATTATTAAGGTGACCACTGTTCCATGTCTATGTACATAGGGAAGGAGCTTCTAAGGTGCAGGGTTGAGTAACCGGGTGGTAGCAGGCTAGTGACAGTGACTAAGTTCAGGGTAGGGTACTAGGTGGAGGCTGAATATCGATGGCTATTTAACAGTCTGATGGCCTTGAGATAGAAGCTGTTTTTCAGTCTCTCGGTCCCAGCTTGGATGCACCTGTGCTGACCTTGCCTTCTGGATGATAGGAGGGTGAACAGGCAATGGCTCAGGTGGTTGTTGTCCTTGATGATCTTCTTAGCCTTCCTGTGACACCAGGTGCTGTAGATGTACTGGAGGGCAGGCAGTGTGCCCCCGGTGATGCGTTCGGCAGACCACACCACCTCTGGAGAGCCCTGCAGTGGACAATCTTGTGTCCAGTGTAGTAGGCCTGTAACAGTGTTCTGTTCACACTTAAATTACATTTGTGAAAGAACATGCCAATGTTTTTACATTTTTGTTTAATGAATCCGTGCACTTCTTTGTTATGTTTTTCATTGGTTCAATAGATGATATGTGATGACAGAGAAACTTATTAATTTGGTGTATTTCCTATTGAATTGGACCAATATGTTCAGAAGAGGCCCTCAGTATTAAAACCATTTAAATGATCATCACTCTGGATAAGATCACCTGCTAAACTGTAAAATGTCAATGTAAGTATGTAAAATGCCAATGTAAGGAACTCACACAATATCAGATGATTTCAGATAAATAGACTGAAGATTTTTTTAAATACAACACTAGAACACCTTCCTAATATTAGAATATCTCTTAAGTAAGTAAACTGTATGAAGTGATGTTTTTCCTTTCATATGAGTTTAAGAAACAATTCAAGACACTGAAGAGTCTGGTAAATACACTATGGGCACGCCTTCATATACTGTGGACACACCTACAAATGAGTGGATTTAGCTATTTCAGCCACACCCATTGCTGATATGTGTATAGAATCGAGTACACAGCCATACAATCTCGATAGACAAACATTGGCAGAAGACTAGCCTTGCTGAAGAGCTCAGGGACTTTTAATGTGGCACCGTCATAGGACGCCACATTTCCAACAAGTCAGTTTGTCAAATTTCTGCCCTGTAGAGCTGTACCGGTCAACTGTAAGTGCTGTTATTGTTAAGTGGCCGCACACAGGCTGCACACAAGCCTAAGATCACCTTGCGCAATACCAAGCGTCGGCCAGAGTGGTGTAAAGTTCGCCACCATTGGAATCTGGAGCAGTGCAAACGCGTTCTCTGGCATGATGAATCACGCTTCACCATCTGGCAGTCTGATGGACGAATCTGGGTTTGGCGGATGCCAGGAAAACGCTGCCTGCTCGAATGCATAGTGCCAACTGTAGATTTGGTGGAGGAGAAATAATGGTCTGGGACTGTTTTTCATGGTTCGGGCTAGGCCCCATAGCTCCAGTGAAGGGAAATCTTAACGCTACTGCATACAATGACATTCTAGACGATTCTGTGCTTCCAAATTTGTGGCAACACTTTGGGGAAGGTCCTTTCCCCAAACCAGAAATGGTTTGTCGAGATCGGTGTGGAAGAACTTGACTGGCCTGCACAGAGCCCTGACCTTAATCCCATCAAACACCTTTGGGATTAATTGGAACGGCAACTGCGAGCCAAGCCTAATCGACGAGCACGTGTCCATATACTTTTGGTCATGTAGTGTAAATCCTAATGTCTGGATAAGGTAGAGATATACTACTATCGTTCTCTCTTTTTTCACCACCAGAAGGTTGTGTTGTAAAATCATGATCATGATTAGAACACCTTCCTAATATTGAGTTGCATCCCCCCTTTTACCCCCAGAACAGCCTAAATTCGTTGAGGCATGGACTCTACAAGGTGTCGAAAGCTTTCCCCAGGGATGTTGGACCATGATAACTACAATGCTTCCCACAGTTGTGTCAAGTTGGCTGGATGTCCTTTTTGTTGTGGACCATTTTTGATACACGTGAAACTGTAGAGCGTGAAACCCAGCACCGTTGCAGTTCATGACACAAACTGAGTGTGAAAAACCCAGTAACGTTGCAGTTCTTGACACAAAACGGTGCGCCTGGCTCCTACTACCATACCCAGTTCAAAGGCACTTAAATGTTTTCCTTTCCCAATCACCCTCTGAATGGCACACATACACAATACATGTCTCAATTGTCTTAAGGCTTAAAGATTTCAGTCTATGTTAATAATAAATGTAATGGAAAGAGCAGGTGTCCTTAATGTTTTCTTAATGGTGACTGCAGGTGAAAGCTATGATCCCTTATTGATATCACTTCTTAAATCTAGTTCAATCAGTGTAGGTGAAGGGGAGGAGACAGGGTAAAGAACAATTTGTAAGCCTTGAGACAATTAAGAAATGGATTGTGTATATGTGCCATTAGGCTGTGTGTTTGTACATCGATTGAGGTGAATGAAGCTACAGCAACTAAGGTGATAATGGCTGGGGTAATTTTTTGCTTGTTTTTGCTGTTCTCCAAATAGCATTTTAGAGTTTTAAAATTGTATAGAAATGGAGTAAATTACTTTCAACTTTCTTCAAGTGTTATCTCCATCAACAAGAAGGTTGTGAAAAATCTGAACAGTAACGTGTACACTAAGAATACTAAGAATAAATATTGTCACATTGACCCAAACAAGAGTAGCGTACAGACATAAACACAGAAAAAACAAAAATCCTAGTGGCTAGATGTGCCAGGCTTATAGAGACATACCCCAAGAGACTTGCAGCTGTAATTGCTGGAACAGGTGGCTCTACAAGGTATTGACTTTGGGGGTGAATAGTTATTCACGCTCAAGTTTTCTGTTTTTTTGTCTTATTTCTTGTTTGTTTCACAATAAAAAAATGCCAAGGGGGGTGAGTACAATTGCAAGCCACTATAAATAGGCATTTTAACATCATAGATTTAGCTGTTGGTAACTTGTGGAATAGTCACAGGCTGGAATGCTAACCAATCAGCATTCAAATCAAAATCAAATCAAATGTATTTATATAGCCCTTCGTACATCAGCTGATATCTCAAAGTGCTGTACAGAAACTCAGCCTAAAACCCCAAACAGCAAGCAATGCAGGTGTAGAAGCAAGGTGGCTAGGAAAAACTCCCTAGAAAGGCCAAAAGCTAGGAAGAAACCTAGAGATTCCCAGGCTATGTGGGGTGTCCTCTTCTGGCTGTGCCGGGTGGAGATTATAATTGAACATGGCCAAGATGTTCAAATGTTCATAAATGACCAGCATGGTCAAATAATAATAATCACAGGCAGAACAGTTGAAACTGGAGCAGCAGCACGGCCAGGTGGACTTGGGAGAGCAAGGAGTCATCATGCCAGATAGTCCTGAGGCATGGTCCTCCGAAAGAGAGAGAGAGAGAGAGAGAGAGAGAGAGAGAGAGAGCATACATACTTGAATTCACGCAGGACACCGGAAAGGACAGGAGAAGTACTCCAGATATAACAAACTGACCCTAGCCCCCGACACACGCAGCATAAATATTGGAGGCTGAGACAGGGGTCAGGAGACATTGTGGCCCCACCCACTTTGCCAAAGCACAGCCCCCACACCACTAGAGGGATATCTTCAACCACCAACTTAGCATCCTGAGACAAGGACGATTATAGCCCACAAAGATCTCCGCCACGGCACAACTCAAGGGGGGGGGGGCGCCAACCCAGACAGGAAGATCACATCAGTGACTCAACCCACTCAAGTGACGCACCCCTCCTAGGGACGGCATGAAAGAGCACCAGTAAGCCAGTAACTCAGCCCCTGAAATAGGGTTAGAGGCAGAGAATCCCAGTGGAAAGAGGGGAACCGGCCAGGCAGAGACAACAAGGGTGGTTTGTTGCTCCAGAGCCTTTCCGTTCACCTTCACACTCCTGGGCCAGACTACACCCAATCATATGACCCACTGAAGAGATGAGTCTTCAGTAAAGACTTAAAGGTTGAGACCGAGTTTGCGTCTCTCACATGGGTAGGCAGACCATTCCATAAAAATGGAGCTCTATAGCAGAAAGCCCTGCCTCCAGCTGTTTGCTTAGAAATTCTAGGGACAATTAGGAGGCCTGCTTCTTGTGACCGTAGCGTACGTGTAGGTATGTACTGCAGGACCAAATCAGATAGATAGGTAGGAGCAAGCCCATGTAATGCTTTGTAGGTTAGCAGTAAAACCTTGAAATTAGCCCTTGCCTTGACAGGAAGCCAGTGTAGGGAGGCTAGCACTGGAGTAATATGATCAAATTTTTTGGTTCTAGTCAGGATTCTAGCAGCCGTATTTAGCACTAACTGAAGTTTATTCAGTGCTTTATCCGGGTAGCCGGAAAGTAGAGCATTGCAGTAGTCTAACCTAGAAGTGACAAAAGCATGGATACATTTTTCTGCATCATTTTTGGACAGAAAGTTTCAGATTTTGCAATGTTACGTAGATGGAAAAAAGCTGTCCTTGAAACAGTCTTGATAGGTTCGTCAAAAGAGAGATCAGGGTCCAGAGTAACGCCGAGGTCCTTCACAGTTTTATTTGAGACGACTGTACAACCATTAAGATTAATTGTCAGATTCAACATAAGATCTCTTTGTTTCTTGGGACCTAGAACAAGCATCTCTGTTTTGTCCGAATTTAAAAGTAGAAATTTTGCAGCCATCCACTTCCTTATGTCTGAAACACAGGCTTCTAGCGAGGGCAATTTTGGGGCTTCACCATGTTTCATTGAAATGTACAGCTGTGTGTCATCCGCATAGCAGTGAAGGATTAGACCCACCCGTTGTATAATGTTGAATTATGAACTGGGTAGTTCGTGCTCTGCATGCTGATTGACTGACAGCCGTGGTATATCAGACCATATACCACGGGTATGACAAATAATAGATTTTTACTACTCTAATTATGTTGGCCGTGGTATATTGACCATATACCACACGTCCTCGGGCCTAATTGCTTAATTATCGCATATTCAATTTAGCAACATTTTCAGCAATCCCTGCAATACATTTTGCCACAGCGTATGTCGTATTCATACACTATCTGGGTGAATCAAACTTTATCACAAAATCAATGGTGGCCCCCTGTATGACATTTGACCCCCTATATGACATTTGACCCCCTGTATGACATTTGATCAGCAGCATTTAAATTGACCAGACAATAGAGAAATTTACCAGACCCATGTGCGTTATGCATCTGACCGTAAGACGTTCTTACAGCAGTAGCCATTTGTTTTCCAAACTGTTTTCCCGTGATTTCATTTAGAAATATTGTGATATGTTTGGTAGGGCCTCTACTTTTCACTGACATTCGCAACACAACAATTATTTATTTGGTATTTGATGTGTGTACTGACCAAATTCCTTCTGATTGTAGACAATGCAACTTAAAACAATCCACAACTTATTATTTGTTTAAGGCAAAGGGGAAGCTAATGATTGTCTGTCGCCAAATCATGCTTAGGAGCCTATTTTGAATTTTAAAAATGATTTCTGTATAGACAGACATAGGCCAATTAGGCTATATAATTTTATCAATTTAATCCAATTTACTTAGGGAAAGCTTAGCTTCCCCTAGCCTTATGGACGTGTCACAAATGAGCCTATGTCATTCTACTATTCCTCCCAAAGGGCTCCCAAGTGGTGCAGTGGTCTAAGACACTGCATCTAGGGTGCAAGAGGCATCACTGCAGTACCTGGTTCAAATCCAGGCATATCACATGGGCAGTGCACAATTGGCCCAGGGTTTGACTGGGGGTGGTCGTCAACTGACTTGCTGACTTTAAATGAAGGTTACATTTTAAAATTCATTAAATAGTAGAAAGTTTACCTATTCTATTGGTCAGCTTGTTGAGAAAGAAATAGCCCAAACAGACTCTGGGACAGTTGTGGAGCAATAGAACCCAAATTCATACAACCAGTAGACCAAGGCTACATCATTTTTAAAAAATCAATAAATCTGATGAAACAGATCAAAATGTTGATAAACTATTGTTTCTTAAAATTAGTAGCGCATCAATACGCACAAGATAGTAGGCTATGTTCATTTGGCATCCAGACAATATAATACATTTGGAAACCAATAGAACATGAGAGAAATAGGTTACTGGTTTCAATGGCATGTGGAAGACTTTATAAAAAAAAATGCCTCCACGGATATGGTTGAATTTTGCCATGGCTACTTTGAAGCAAGGTAAAACATGCCTCATAATATGTTGTAAAACATTCAGGTTTCAAGTAATTAAGTAGCTACGTATATATTTTCAAAATACATCCTGCCTCCAGCTCAATGCAAAGTAGTGTGTGATGTGCTGATGAAGCCTGCCTTCTGTTGCCTATGCATTTGAATGGTGAATGGGAAACACCATTCAATTAGCCTACCAGTTGAGAAATACAAATAGAAGCTCTTTTTAATCATGGCCAAAAACAAAAATGTTATCACAGGATTGCATTTAGAGTTGTTGCACATTAACTGGGCTTATAAAAGGGAGAAGGAAGGAAGCAAGGAAGAAAGCATGCCTGTCAGCTCACGTCAGCAGGAGTCTCCCATCCCCATGGAAACAATGCACTGGCTCACCTCGAGCTGAGAATCTACAGTCCCAGAAGTCTGGAGCGAGAGAAAGAAACAGAAGGCCAGAGAGAGTGAGCGAGAAAACAACATTTTTTAAGTAACTAGTAAAGAAGTCAACACTTCACCGACAGAGAGGGATCAGATCAGGCAAGCCATTGGCCCCAAGGGGGATGCTAGACACAGGAGGATTCGAGCCGTTAGCCTCGAAGGAGGATGTTAGACACCAGAGGAGACTAGCTGTTAGCCCCAAAGGAGGTTGTTAGACACCAGAGGAGACTAGCCGTTAGCCTCAAGGAGGATGTTAGACACCAGAGGATTCGAGCAGTTAACCTCGAAGGAGGATGTTAGACACCAGAGGATTCGAGCAGTTAGCCTCGAAGGAGGATGTTAGACACCAGAGGATTCGAGCCGTTAGCCTCGAAGGAGGATGTTAGACACCAGAGGATTCGAACCGTTAGCCTCGAAGGAGGATGTTAGACACCAGAGGATTCGAGCCGTTAGCCTCGAAGGAGGATGTTAGACACCAGAGAAGACTAGCCGTTAGCCCCAAAGGTGAATGTTAGACACCAGAGGAGACTAGCCGTTAGCCTCAAGGAGGATGTTAGACACCAGAGGATTCGAGCCGTTAGCCCCAAAGGAGAATGTTAGACACCAGAGGAGACTAGCCGTTAGCCCCGAAGGAGGATGTTAGACAACAGAGGAGAGGAGTTGTTAGCCTCGAGGGGGATGTTAGACACCAGAGGAGTTGTTAGCGCCAAAGTGGGATGCTAGACACCAGAGGAGATGAGCCATTAGACCCGAGGGGGATGTTAGACACCAGAGGAGAGGAGTTGTTAGACGCGAGGGGAATGCTAGACACCAGAGGAGAGGAGTTGTTAGCCCCAAGAGGGACGCTAGACACCAGAGGAGATGATCTAATTGACACCAGAGGAGATTAGGGGGTGTTATACATCACACCAGATGAGACGAAGAATTAGCCCTGAGGGGGTTGTTAGACACCACACCAGAAGAGATGAGCCGTTAGCCAAGAGGGGGGTGTTAGACACCAGACGAGACGAGGGGATGTTAGACATCACACCAGAAGACATGAGCCGTTAGCCAAGAGGGGGGTGTTAGACACCAGTGGAGATTAGGGGGTGTTATACACCACACCGGATGAGACGAGGCATTAGCCCTAAGGGGGATGTTAGACACCAGTGGAGATTAGGGGGTGTTATACACCACAACGGATGAGAAGAGGCATTAGCCCTGAGGGGGGTGTTAGACACCACACCAGAAGAAACAAGCCGTTAGCCCAGTGGGGAAAATTAGACACCAGACGAGATGAGGGGGCGTTAGCCACCACACTAGATGAGATGAGCCATTAGCCCTAAGGGGGATGCTAGTCACCAGAGGAGATGAGCCGTTAGCCCAGAGGGGGATGTTAGACACCACATCAGAGGATAAGGAGCTGAGTGTATGTTCTCTTTCCATTACTTTTGATGGTTGCTGTCTAATAAAGCAAGGAGAGAACTCTAATTAGCAACACCAGAGGCAGTGGCAGCAGCATGGGCTATCCATCTGATACCTCTCCCCTTCTGTATCCCACCACTGCTACTACTGTAGATTATACCTAGGGTCGTATGTATCAAATGTATCAGAATAGAAGAACTGAACCTCATTCATTGTGACCTAAAATGCTAAACTGATCCTAAATGAGCACTCATATGAGATGCTTTATGAATACCGGCTCTGTTCTCGTATTGCTGTCTAGGACCACCATGGGCACGGCCGGCTCGCTCATTAGGCAGGATTAGGCGGCCGCCTATGGTGGCAGATTGGCGAGGGCAGAACTTTCTGAGCTAAACTGACCAAGTCTCACCTTCAACAACAACACATAAAACCTTGCATAATTCTGTCCCAAAACAATGACAGTTTGTCTCAACCAGTGGCGTAAGGGATTTTTAGGTGAGTGTTGATGCCACCCGATAATAAGCAGTGACCATTTTGTCAAAGGCAGGGGCGCAAAATATTTTGCTTGTCAATTTCCAGCGCACCTCTCCAGGGTACTGTTGGAGCAACGCATTGCTGTGGCGCTCCACCAACGTTCCGTCCAAAAAATCATCTAACGTAAATCATGTAGCTGATATACTATATGATTTGGTAGAAAGAGTTTGTGTCCTTTTCCATAGGCTACAGGTTGAAGATACAATGTAATGAGATGGACACTTTTTTACATCATGCAGGTTTCTCTGATCAAATAGCCTAACCTATATGACACCTAATCAAATAAAAAAATGCGCTGTCATGTTAACATATTCTATAAACAGGACTGGTCAAGTTAAATGGACAATATGGAATGGACAATCACAACTGTTTTCCAGGAGTTTCACCCCATTGTCATGATCAGTGGTTACAAGTTTATATCTGTACATTTTTGACAAGCTGATCATTGCGATAAAGAAAATACTTCTGCATTTGTGCTGTGTAAGCGTTGCAAGTAGGGTCACGATAACTTCTGATAAAGTTGGGTAGCTGATATCCAGAGCTTAAATAGCACATTTATTAGTCACATGAATCAGGACTAATAAAGCCAATGCAATGGCCTGTTTTACAAATGATGGGCCTAGCACATGGATGGGCATTCATAAATTTGGATTGCTCCCTCTCTAGTCTCTCTCTGTTTTGAGAGAGAGATCGCTCTCTCTCTAGTCTCTCTCTGTTTTGAGAGAGAGATCGCTCTCTCTCTCTAGTCTCTCTCTGTTTTGAGAGAGAGATCGCTCTCGCTCTAGTCTCTCTCTGTTTTGAGAGAGAGATCGCTCCTTCTCTAGTCTCTCTCTGTTTTGAGAGAGAGATCGCTCCCTCTCTAGTCTCTCTCTGTTTTGAGAGAGAGATCGCTCCCTCTCTAGTCTCTCTCTGTTTTGAGAGAGAGATCGCTCCCTCATCCTTTTTTTTTTGTTGTGGGTTTATTTCACACAGAAGTTTGGGGAATGAAGTTCAATAATTTGACAAGAAAGATCTACTGGCATCTGAATTAGCATAGACAGTGGGGTCCTAAATTATTAACATCGTTGATAAAGATGAGCAATAATGACTGCATAAAATAAATAATTCAAATACTGAGCTGTATTGTATGCTCAAAAACATTGGGAAATAATAGTATTTTATACTAATACTATTGCTCAGATGACACCCCTAAAGATTTGTGTAAATAAGTAGTTGTAAGTTTAGTATTTGTTCCCATACTCTGACTACATCAAGCTTGTGACTCTACAAACTTCTTAAATGCATTCGCAGTTCCTTTTGGTTGTGTTTCAGATGGTCAAAGATCATACCACCCAAGACATGCTAACCTCTGTAACTTTCTCACTCATCATTTTTCACAATTCATTCAGGATTATCCGTTATCATGGTAGCACCCACATGAATGTAAAATTCACTTTATTTATAATAAAGGTGCCTCCAAAATGACTCAATACATTATTTAGCATTCATTTCTATTGGGCACGAAATAATCTGAAATATAACCAAAATGAACTGGAAATGCATCCAACAAGTCATTGCATGCAAGAAATATGGGACCAAACACTAAACTTTTGACTACTTTGTTTATAAGAATCTTTAGGTGTGTCAATAATTTTGACTCCTACCATTTTGATTGTGACATGTTAAACAAAATCTCTTTCTCTGAAAAATAGTATTAGTATAAAATAATATAATTTCCAAATTGTTTTGAGCATACAATATATGACAGTATTTATTTTATACAGTCATTATTGTTTATCTTTATCAAGGGTGTCAATAATTTCGGACCCACAAAGTACATTTTAATTAATAATGAAAAACATAATTGTGGAGTGATGTGTAGAATTAGATAGTGCTGAATTAGGCATCTAGAAGCCTTTAAAATACATTTTCATATATACATATTTTTTTCAATTAAAAAAGTATAGCCACTGATCTTTAACATTTTCTAATATACTGTATTTCCCTGTATGAGTGGATGTTATGCGATTACCAGTGCAGCATAGTGAATTAATCAAACATGCTCCAGTGCTTACATTTCCAAACAATCAATGTCATGATTTTCCTCATGAACCGGTTGTGGACCGGTTCCGAACGTCATTTTTGTGTACAGAGCGCTCTGTAAAGTGTGCAACATCAATAGCTTTATATTCTGCTAACGAGCTGAGCTTCGCTTAAGCTCCCACTGCCCGCTCTGATCTGAGACCAAGTCTGTGAAATCTGAGACCTCATTTGCATAGGGAATGGTCACATTTTCTGGCCTATCAAGACAAATAATCAATTTTCTCTGCCTGCCAGAGCATAAGTACTTTTGAGGAAATGAGAAACTCCATTGGAATCGTATTAATGCCCATTGTGGATGTTGCCCATGCATTGTCAATGGGCCGCGCGGTGCATTCTTTGCAAATTCTGGGGCAAGGAGATCACTCCTTCTGCTGGGTTTTTCACACTCAACAGTTTCCTGTGTATCAAGAATGGCCAACTACCCAAAGGACATCCAGCCAACTTGACACAACTGTGGGAAACATTGGAGTCAACATGGGCCAGCATATCTGTGGAATGCTTTCAACACCTTGTAGAATCCATGCCCGACTAATTGAAGATGTTCTGAGGGAAAAAGGGGGGTGCAACTCAATATTAGGAAGGTATTCCTAATTTTTTGTACACTCAGTGTATGTTTGTCTTTTCATTGGCCAATGGGATTCCTATCTCCTCCCTTCTAAGTATCTCTAGCCAGAGACACAGTTCCACGTGGGTTATAGGGCAAAGGGCAAACCAGTGAACATCTATTAATGTGTGTTTGATCTTGTTGTGATGTTCTCAGATGGATTTAGAGCTCTCAACATGAACATTTCATAGAATTGAAACAAGGCCACCTTCTCTTGGTCACAGAGTGACAAAATCACTTAAAGCTGAAGTTGTAACTAGTCGGCAGGCATTTGAATAGTGTCTCTGAGTACTCAGGATGCAGTGCAGAACATTCTCTGTTGTCAGTGATATGTGATGGTGTCAGTTTTATACTTTCACTAAATATGATCATATATATTTCACAGTGATAAGGTACAATCTTATAGATAGGCATTTTATAATTTGATTGTTACTATATTTAGAAAGCATTTCAAATCTTTCAAGCCCTATTTCCCACATCATATATCATCATATTTGTACTATGTAGGCCTCCTTGAGCTTATGTCCTCAAAAGCAATTTATATTACCAGAAAGGTGAGAATTTCATATTTCTTGGAGTATGCAGCATTACTAGTTATTGTTTATGGCCCTCTCATAATACAGTGCCTTCAGGAAAGCATTCAGACCCCTTGACTTTTTCCACGTTTTGTTACGTTACATCCGTATGCTAACATGAATTAAGTTTTAAAAAATCCTCATCGATCTACACACAATACCTCGTAATGACAAATCGAAATCAGGTTTTTAGAACTTGAACTTGAAATTTGAAATTAAGCTCAGGTGCCTGTTTTAGCTAGCCAGCTAATTTTGAACCGCAGTCCCTGGGCAGGTTATTAAAACAATTACAATAACAATACAGACAATCAATGATCAGTGAGCACATGCAGAGCGACATAGGACAAGCAACATGTTGCATAAAGACAGAGCAATAGCACAAAAAGCAATAAAACAAAATACATAAAAGCAACAATGTGTTTCCATACCTCACAAGCTACAGACAACAGATAACATGGAAAGCGACAAAACACAGCTAGGGATTATGTTCACAAGTCTGATTGGCCTTTCACCATGTTTTCATGTTTTTTTGTGAAGGTGTGATAGGTGGTATACAGTGAGGGGGAAAAAGTATTTGATCCCCTGCTGATTTTGTACGTTTGTCCACTGACAAAGAATTAATCCGTCTATAATTTTAATGGTAGGTTTATTTGAACAGTGAGAGACAGAATAACAACAACAAAATCCAGAAAAACGCATGTCAAAAATGTTATGAATTGATTTGCATTTTAATGAGGGAAATAAGTATTTGACCCCTCTGCAAAACATAGTACTTGGTGGCAAAACTCTTGTTGGCAATCACAGAGGTCCGATGTTTCTTGCGGTTGGCCACCAGGTTTGCACACATCTCAGGAGGGATTTTGTCCCACTCCTCTTTGCAGATCTTCTCCAAGTCATTAAGGTTTCGAGGCTGACGTTTGGCAACTCGAACCTTCAGCTCCCTCCACAGATTTTCTTTGGGATTAAGGTCTGGAGACTGGCTAGGCCACTCCATGACCTTAATGTGCTTCTTCTTGAGCCACTCCTTTGTTTCCTTGGCTGTGTGTTTTGGGTCATTGTCATGCTGGAATACCCATCCACGACCAATTTTCAATGTCCTGGCTGAGGGAAGGAGGTTCTCACCCAAGATTTGACGGTACATGGTCCCGTCCATCATCCCTTTGATGCGGTGAAGTTGTCCTGTCCCCTTAGCAGAAAAACACCTCTAAAGCATAATGTTTCCACCTCCATGTTTGACGGTGGGGATGGTGTTCTTGGGGTCATAGGCAGCATTCCTCCTCCTCCAAACACGGCGTGTTGAGTTGATGCCAAAGAGCTCCATTTTGGTCTCATCTGACCACAACACTTTCACCCAGTTGTCCTCTGAATCTATCAGATGTTCGGCAAACTTCAGACGGGCATGTATATGTGCTTTATTGAGCAGGGGGACCTTGCGGGCGCTGCAGGATTTCAGTCCTTCACGGCGTAGTGTGTTACCAATTGGTTTCTTGGTGACTATGGTCCCAGCTGCCTTGAGATTATTGACAAGATCCTCCCGTGTAGTTCTGGGCTGATTCCTCACCGTTCTCATGATCATTGCAACGCCACAAGGTGAGATCTTGCATGGAGCCCCAGGCCGAGGGAGATTGACAGTTATTTTGTGTTTCCTCCATTTGCGAATAATCGCACCAACTGTTGTCACCTTCTCACCAAGCTGCTTGGCGATGGTCTTGTAGCCCATTCCAGAGAGCGTGTTTGTAGACAGACTGAATGGGTTTTAATGTTGTACAGCAAGCTAGTCAAGCAGTATGTTAAGTGGGGGAGTATCGTAGATTTGAAGTACAGTTTTGCTACCTCTGTAGTCAAAAATTTTGTTTGAATCGGAAATTAGCTACTGTAGGTTGAATTTGGTTATTTTAGTAACGTTCTTCACCTGCTTTATAAAAAAGAGGTTGGAATCAAGTGTGATGACAAGTTGTTTAAAATTGGATACCACCTGGAGCTTCTCCCCTGACACATAGACATATGGCTCAGTAGCATCAGTTGCCCTCTTTCTGAAGAACATGCAGACAGTTTTTTTTTCACATTGAGAAGAAAACATGAGTCACTGAGCCACTTTGTAACCTGGACTATTACAGTAGTGAGTTCTTGTGCAGCTTGTTGTTTGCTCTTTACAATTCTTTTTTTCAGATCCTCAGCGAGTTCTTTGCCATGATTTGTCATGTTGAACATCCAGTGACCAGTCAGTATGAGGGAGTGTGAGAGCGATGACACCAAATTTAAGACACCTGCTCCCCATTCACACCTGAGACCTTTTAACACTAACGAGTCACATGACACCAGGGAGGGAAAATGGCTAATTGGGCCCAATTTGGACATTTTCCCTTAGGGGTGTACTCACTTGTGTTGCCAGCGGTTGAGACATTAATGGCTGTGTGTTGGGTTATTTTGAGGGGACAGCAAATTTACACTGTTATATATGCCGTACACTCACTACTTTACATTGTAGCAAAGTGTCATTTCTTCAGTGTTGTCACATGAAAATATATACTCAAATATTTACAAAAATGTGAGGGGTGTACCTACTTTTGTGATATACTGTGTGTGTGTGTATATATATATATATATATATATATATATATATATATATATATATATATATATATATATGAGTATATCTTGTCATCTGACAACACTGAAGAAATGACACTTTGCTACACACACACACACACACACACACATATATATATATATATATATATATATATATATATATATATATATATATATATATATATACTGCTCAAAAAACTAAAGGGAACACTTAAACAACACAATGTAACTCCAAGTCAATCACACTTCTGTGAAATCAAACTGTCCACTTAGGAAGCAACACTGATTGACAATACATTTTACATGCTGTTGTGCAAATGGAATAGACAACAGGTGGAAATTATAGGCATTTAGCAAGACACCCCCAATAAAGGAGTGGTTCTGCAGGTGGGGACCACAGACCACTTCTCAGTTCCTATGCTTCCTGGCTGATGTTTTGGTCACTTTTGAATGCTGGTGGTGCTTTCACTCTAGTGGTAGCATGAGACAGAGTCTACAACCCACACAACTGGCTCAGGTAGTGCATCTCATCCAGGATGGCACATCAATGCTAGATGTGGCAAGAAGGTTTGCTGTGTCTGTCAGCGTAGTGTCCAGAGCATGGAGGCGCTACCAGGAGACAGGCCAGTACATCAGGAGATGTGGAGGAGGCCGTAGGAGGGCAACCTCCGCCTTTGTGCAAGGAGTAGCAGGAGGAGCACTGCCAGAGCCCTGCAAAATGACCTCCAGCAGGCCACAAATGTGCATGTGTCTGCTCAAATGGTCAGAAACAGACTCCATGAGGGTGTATGGACTGGCCCGCCCGTTCCCCAGACCTGAATCCAATTGAGCACATCTGGGACATCATGTCTCGCTCCATCCACCAACGCCACGTTGCACCACAGACTGTCCAGTAGTTGGCGGATGCTTTAGTCCAGGTCTGGGAGGAGATCCCTCAGGAGACCATCCGCCACCTCATCAGGAGCATGCCCAGGCATTGTAGGGAGGTCATACAGGCACGTGGGGGCCACACACACACCACTGAGCCTCATTTTAACTTGTTTTAAGGACATTACATCAAAGTTGGATCAGCCTGTAGTGTGGTTTTCCACTTTAATTTTGAGTGTGACTCCAAATCCAGACCTCCACGGGTTGATAAATTTGATTTCCATTGATAATTTTTGTGTGATTTTGTTGTCAGCACATTCAACTATGTAAAGAAAAAAGTATTTAATAAGAATATTTTATTCATTCAGATCTAGGATGTGCTATTTTTGTGTTCCCTTTATTTTTTTGAGCAGTGTATATAAACCTTCATACATATATACACATACACACTTTTTCTGGTATATACCTTCCTTTATTATTCCCTGCAAATCCTACCACCGCTCCTCTAATTGGAGTAAACTAATAATTACAACATAGCAATTAAACACTGGAATGGTAAATCGGCAGAAGGTGAATGTGCAGGTACAGATACTGGGGAGCAAAATAAATAAATAAATAAATACCAGTATGGGGATGAGGTAGGTAGATAATTGGGCTCTTAACACCATCCATATTGGATTTCTATTTGCCACATATTTCTCAACTGTGCTGTGATGCTTCACAAAACTACTGAACTTTTCTATTCTCATAGTTTCTACAGATCGTAAATTAAAGATAACAATTTTTGCTACAGTAATTATTACATTATTGATCGATTGACTATGACTTTTCAAATCACCCAGTATTGCTATCTGTAACGTTAGCTCTAGGTAAATGTTGCAATTCTTCAGCCATTCCTGGACCTGTGACCAAAAATGAGCTACATATGGACAGTACCAAAATAAATGATCTAATGACTCTGCCTCCTCGCAGCAAAATCTGCAGACCTGGGAAGATTGTATGTAAAACATTGTATTGGTTGCAAGAATTTAGTATAATCATTTAAATTGAAAAATTCAAAGTTTTGAATCTGGCGTCGTTTTGCTGGTCAATTCCTAAACCATGTGCCACGGAATCGGTACATCGAAAATCTCTTCACAACTATTTTGTCATTTATATGGCACAGCTGTCAATTCTTTGGTCCTTAAATTAAACTGGCATATATTTTTATTTTTCACAATTTTCTTTAACCAGTTTTGGTCTTTAATGCAGAGCCGACAGACATGTTCCTTACGAAAAAGTAAGGAACTTGTCTGTCGGCCCTGCATTAAAGACCAAAGACCTTGCCTCTTCCATTTTTGTGTAGACAAAACGAATGCTCTGGTTGGAACATTATTGGATATATATGATAATAACATCCTGAAGATTGATTCTCTACTTAATTTGACCAGTTTATTTGACCTGGACTATAACTTTTTGAAGTTTTTGTCCAAGTTCGCCTGGACCAGCGCCAGCTTTTGGACATGTGCTAGCAAAAGTAGCTAATTGGACACTAGTAATGGACATTATGGAAGAAAACAATGATTTATTGCGGAACTACTATTCCTTGCACTGCATTCTGATGAAAGATCATCAAAGGTAAGGGAATGATTATGATGCAATTTTGTATTTCTGTTGACTTCAACATGGCGGAGAAATATATTTATGTCTGAGCGCCGTCTCAGATTATTGCATGGTATGCTTTTTTCATAAAGTTTTTAAAAAATCTGACACAGCGGTTGCATTAAGAACCAGTGTATCTTTAATTATATGTGAAACATGTATCTTTCGTCAAAGTTTATGACGAGTATTTCTGTTATCTGAAGTAGCTCTCTGTAATTACTCTGGATATTTTGGAGGCATTTCTGAACATGGCGCCAATGTAAACCGAGATTTGTGGATATAAATATGCATATTATCGAACAAAACATAAATGTATTGTGTAACATGATGTCCTATGAGTGTCATCTGATGAAGATTATCAAAGGTTAGTGATTTATTTTATCTCTAATTCTGCTTTTGTGACTATCTTTTCCTGAGGAAAATGGCTGTGTGTTTTGGGGGATTTGGTGGTGATCTAACATAAATACATGTTGTGTTTTCGCTGTAAAACATTTAAAAAATCGGACACGATGGGTAGATTAACAAGATGTTTATCTTTCATTTGCTGTATTGGGACTTCCATTAGTGGAACCTGTGTCCTAGACAGGTTTTTTTTTATATAGAAAAATAAAGGTTTTTAATCAATTACTATATTTGAGTTTAACCACAATATTTGCTGTATTATTATTTCTGTCTTTTCAGGTGGATTAAACTGAAATGTCAACCAACTTTCTATGGCTTGTTTCAAAAATAACGATATTTGGAGATGATTTCATTTTCAAATAACCAAAAGTGAGCGGTTGTAATCTGAATAAAGGGAAAAATGCGATTCTTGAACATGAGGTGAGACATTCTTACTAATTTACTAGAGAACCTTTTCGGATTTAAGTATAACTTTTGTATGATTGATGCCTTTAGTGAGATGTCTAATGCTTTAATATTTAATAGTTTCTGCCCTCCAAATCATATTCATTATATAAATAGCCCCTTTTAATTTTGTCTAGCTTGCCATTCCAAATAAAATTGAATATGTTTTGCTCATATAATTTCAAATGCAGGTCGCTAGGTGTAGGCAAATCCAGAAACAAATAGGTAAAATGTGATATGACTAAAGAGGTAATCAGGGTGATTTTTCCCCCACAAATAGACAGGTATTGTCTATTCCATGGTAGCAAGATCTTATCTGTTTTTGCTAACTTTCTATTCAAATGTATTGGAGTGAGATAATTTATTTTATTCGGGATATGTATACCGAGTATGTCCACATCCCCATCAGACCATTTTATTGGTAAACTACACGGTAATGTAAAAGTATAATTTTTTTGTGAACCAATACATAATATAGTACATTTATCATAATTTGGTCTTAATCCAGAGAGGTTAGAAAAAGTATCTAGATCCTCTACGAGGCTGTGGAGGGATTCTAATTGTGGATTTAAAAGAACATGAATCATCAGCGTACAATGACACCTTTGTTTTTAAATCATGGATTTCTAATCCCTTAATATTATTGTTGGATCTAATTTTAACAGCTAACATTTCGATGGCAATAATAAATAGATATGCCGATAGTGGACAGCATTGTTTTACTCCTCTTGACAGTTTTAAACTTTCTGAGATGTAGCCATTATTTACTATTTTACACCTATAGTTACTATACATAACTTTAACCCATTTTATAAGAGATATTCCAAAATTGAAATATTCCATGCATTTATATATAAACTCCATTCATACTTTATCAAAAGTTTTTCAAATGAATCTATGAAAACCAGGCCTGGTTTCCCAGATATTTCATAGTGTTCTATTGTTTCCAGTACTTGTTTTATATTATCTCCAATGTATAGTCCATGTAAAAAAAACCTGTCTGATTAGGATGAATAATATCTCATTCTATGAGCTAAGCCTTTAGCAGGACTTTTTGCATCACAACTCTGAAGTGTAAGAGGCCTACAATTGTTTTAATGGACTGGATCTTTATATTTACCACTTGGATCATGTTTCAGTAATAATGAAATCAGACCTTTTCGTTGAGTTTCCGATAATCTACCATTTATATAGGAGTGGTTAAAACATGCTAATAATGGTCCTCTGAGCATATCAAAAAAGTTTGGTATACTGTACCTCCACTGGTATGCCATCCAGCCTTGTAGTTTTCCTGGACTTAAAGGCTTTAATGGCATCGAGAAGTTCCTCACATGAGTCTGTACATATTTTAAATTTTAATTATTAATTGGAAAAAAATCGATACAATTAGCTTCGGTTAGTGGAGATGGAGGAGACTGAATCGAAAACATATGCTTAAAGTACTTTACTTTCTCTTTCAAAATATGGTTCAGTGAATCATGAGTGACTAAATAATTTGTAACAAGTTTCAGTAAACATTTTTTTGGTAGCTTTTCTATGTTGAAGATTTAAAAATAATTTGGTGCATTTTTCCCCATATTCCAACCAGTTCGCTTCATTTTTATAATATATTACACTGGATCTTTCTTGAATATGTTCCCCATAATTTGCAAATAAATTCATAAAAAATCCTACAATGTGATTTTCTGGATTTTTTTCTTCTCATTTTGTCTGTCATAGTTGAAGTGTACCTATGATGAAAATTACAGGCCTCTCTCATCTTTTTAAGTGGGAGAACCTGCACAATTGGTGGCTGACTAAATACTTTTTTGCCCCACTGTATATCTCACTAGGTCAGGGTATTTAAGCCTCCATATATCCACTAATTGCAATATATCCATGACATTCATGATTTCCTTAAGTGCTTGAGGGTGATAGTTTATAGTGTGATTTCCTTTATGGTCCATAGAGGTATTTAAAACCGTATTATAATAGTATTGCTTGTAGTGTTGATAAATTGTTATATATATTTTCAAAGAAGCGAGGATCATCATTATTTTATTATTGTCCAATAACATATTTAAAGTCATCCAACTACCTTGAGGATCTGTTTGGACAATTTGAATATTTGGATCAAAATGTTAATTAATAACATCACCCCTTTTGAATTTCTTTGCCCATGGGAGAAATATATTTCGCCCCCCAGTCCTTTTTCCACAAAACTTAATCTAAAATTGTTGAATGAGTTTCCTGTGAACAATAGATATTATATTCCTTCTCTTTTAGCCAGGTAAATACTGATCGTCTTTTCTTATTGTCTTGTCTTATTGTCTATAACTGGCTATACTTATTTCACCAATTACCATAATGAGACACAAGTTTCAATTCTATTTATCATAATATATATTTGTAAACGTACCATTAAAAAGTAACATGATGAGGGACTCTTTGTAGTTTTTAAGAAAGGTAGAGTCCAGCCCAAACACATCTTTAGCTTTAGAGTTCTTTAGTGAGCTAATAACCTTGTTTACCTCTGACTCAGAAACCTCCCTTGTGATGAAGACAGGTTGAGTTTCATTCCCTAGCGAGAAACCAGTAGAGGTTCTGTGTCAGTACCTTGTCAGAGTAGGAATTGAAGGCTGTTGCTATTTTGACTGCATCCTGTGTTAGTGTTACGCCCCTGAAAACAGGGGAGAAATAATCATGAGAGTGATACGGTGTTTTCTCAATTCAACTTTTAGTTGAATCATTTTACAAAAGTAACACAGTACAAAACAGAAAAACCATTATACAAATAACACAGCAAAATATCTTATTAACAACGCACATGTTCATTCACAATGGACATAAAATGGCAGCTACTCTCAGTACGAAGCTATTCTTCGCTACAACCGAGCAGGGCTCATATTACTCTCTTCAAACTTAACTCTAACTTCCTCAAGATGTTACTAAACCACACCATAAACACTCTTAACGTTAGCGAGTTATTACATTTAAATTACAATTTTTCATCATCAATAAAGTACCTGAAAACAGGGGAGAAATAATCACGAGAGTGATACAGTGTTGTATTCTCAATTCAACTTTTAGTTCAATGAGAAAAGACTGCGATTTCCCCAGGAATATGGGTGGAGACCAGAGCAATTGATCTCCGGCTCATAGATTAAGAGCATTTCGTAGATCACAGATGAACACTTTTAGGCACCACAAAATAAAGTAATCAATATAATGTTTACACATTACTCTCACAATTCGTACCCTTTGACAGATTTTAACTTTAACACAATTATATTAATGTTATCAATCTCTATCAACTAATACTGAATGCATATTTTTAACCTTAGATGTTTTAAGATCCTGACATACTATAAACTTACTAATACTTTTTGATGTATAACAGGCTATGAGTATTTCCTTTAACCTGTCACATTAGACTGTCATTCACATTGGAAATCAATCTTTTTGCGGTGTTACTATGGTCTTTCCCTGTTAACTTTTTTAGAATCTTCCAGATCAATTTAGAATTTGCTTCACCAATTATGTTGATAAAAAGGTTTGGGGTCCACCTGTGGTAAAATCAATTGAATGGACATGATTTGCAAAGGCACACACCTGTCTATCTAAGGTCCCACAGTTGACATTGCCTGTCAGAGCAAAAACCAAACCATGAGGTCGAAAGAGCTGTCCATAGAGCTCCGACACAGGATTGTGTCGAGGCACAGATCTGGGGAAGGGTGCCAAAAATGTCTGCAGCATTGAAGGTCCCCAAGAACACAGTGGCCTCTATCATTCTTAAATAGAAGAAGTTTGGAACCACCAAGACTCTTCCTAGAGCCGGTCATCCAGCCAATCGGGGGAGAAGGACCATGGTCAGGGATGTGACCAAGAACCCAATGGTCACTCTTACAGAGATCCAGAGTTCCTCTGAGATGGGAGTACCTTCCAGAAGGACAACAGTCTCTGCAGCATTCCACCAATCAGGTAGAGTGGTCAGACAGAAGCCACTTCTCAGTAAAAGGCACATGACAGCCCGCTTGGAGTTTGCCAAAAGGCACCTAAAGACTCTCAGACCATGAGAAACCTGATTCGCTGGTCTGATGAAACCAAGACTGAACTCTTTGGCCTGAATGCCAAGCGTAATTTATGGAGGAAACCTTGCACAATCCATACGATGAAGTGTGGTGGTGGCGGAATTATGCTGTGGGGATGGTTTTCAGCGGCAGGGACTGGGACTTAGTTCAATCGAATCAAAATCAAATCAAATTGTATTTGTCACATGCTCCGCATACAACCTTACAGTGAAATGCTTACTTACAAGCCCTTAACCAAAGTGCAGTTTTAAGAAAAAAAGAGATTAGCTGTTCAGGAATCTTATGGCTTGGGGGTAGAAGCTGTTAAGAAGCCTTTGGACCTAGATTTGGCGCTCTGGTACCGCTTGCCATGCGGTAGCTGTTAGAACAGTCTATGACTAGCGTGGCTGGAATCTTTGGCAATTTTTTGGATTCTTCCTCTGACACCGCCTAGTATAGGGGTCCTGGGTGGCAGGAAGCTTGGCCCCAGTGATGTACTGGGCCTTACATCACTGTCGGAGGTTGAGTAGTTGTTATACCAGGTGGTGATGCAACCATGCTCTCAACTTTTTGAGGATCTGAGGACCCAAGGCAAATATTTTTCGTCTTCTGAAGGGGAATAGGCATTATCATGTCCTCTTTATGACTGCCTTGGTGTGTTTGGACCATAATAGTTTGTTGGTGATGTGGACACTGTCGTGTCTCTGACAGATTAAATTATATGACAAGCTATTTTATCAAATTGATTACCTAAACGTTTGATTGATTACGTGATTGAATTAAACCATGCAACAATTACTCTATAAACACAGAAGAGTATTTATAGAGCTGCTGTCTTCCGAATAAACTCTTAAAGATCTGAAGATCTTTTATATCAATTGCAGTCAATTATTAATCGTCACCTGATTCAGTCTCATCTGAACGTCATAAAATGATTGGTTGTCTTCACAAACCCTGGCTAACAAGTTGAATCAGCAATACAAAAATTGGCTTAATTATTTATTTACTAAATACCTAAATAATCACTCAGAATGACATATACACAGGATGGATCATACATATATTACTAATCATGTCATAAAATAAAACGTCCATAGTGGACTAAACCGATATGATGGCTGGTTACACAAATAAAGGGGGTTGGGTTTGAATCAAAGAATGGGAAGACAGAGGGACAAAGGAGATTGGGTCTCTATCGGACCTTGAGAAGCTATGCTACCATAAATACAGAATCTTATTCATTCTAATAACAGCCCATTCGGAAAAGGAAAATGCAAGATATATATTTACACTGAGCTGCGCTTCGATAGATGGGTCGAAGATGGAAGACTGGTTTGCCCAGCAGAGATCGCCCTTGTCCTTTATAGAATCTTTCTGGTCGTAGTGTTGTAGAATGGATACGTTGAAGCACCATGCCTACAGATATGAGTGCAGTCATTTAGGCAAGTTACCTTGGTGTTCTTGGGCACAGGGACAATGGTGGTCTGCTTGAAACATGTTGGTTTTGCAGACTCAGTCAGGGACAGGTTTAAAATGTCAGTGAAGACACTTGTTAATCTGGCCCTGCGGCCTTGTGAATGTTGACCTTGTTTAACTGTCTTACTCACATTGGCTACGGAGAGCGTGATCACACAGTTGTCCGGAACAGCTGATGCTCTCATGCATGCTTCAGTGTTGCTTGCCTCAAAGTGAGCATATAACTTATTTAGCTCGTCTGGTAGGCTTGTATCACTAGGCAGCTCTCAGCTGTGCTTCCCTTTGCAGTCTGTAATGGTTTGCAAGCCCTGCCACATCCGACGAGCGTCGGAGCCAGTGTAGTACGATTCAATCGTAGACCTGTATCAACGCTTTTCCTGTTTGATGGTTCGTCGGAGGACATAGTGGGATTTCTTATAAGCATAAGAGTTAAAGTCCAGCTCTTTGAACGTGGCAGCTCTACCCTTTAGCTTAGTGCAGATGTTGCCTGTAATCCATGGCTTCTGGTGGGGGTATGTACATACGGTCACTGTTGGGACAACGTCATCAAGGCAAAGGATCGAGGCAAAGATGAACGGAGCAAAGTACAGAGAGATCCTTGATGAAAACCTGCTCCAGAGCACTCAGACCTTAGACTGGGGTGAAGGTTCACCTTCCAATAAGACAACGACCCTAAGAACACAGCCAAGACAATGCAGGATTGGCTTCTGAACAAGTCTGAATGTCCTTGAGTGGCCCAGCCAAAGCCAGGACTTAAACCTGATCGAACATCTCTGGAGAGACATGAAAATAGCTGTGCAGCAGCGCTCTCCATCTAACCTGACAGAGCTTGAGAGGATCTGCAGAGAGGAATGGGAGAAACTCAAATACAGGTGTGCCAAGCTTGTAGCCAAGAAGACTCAAGGCTGTAATCGCTGTCAAAGGTGCTTCAACAAAGCACTGAGTAAAGGGTCTGAATACTTTTGTAAATGTGATATTTCAGTTTTTGTATTTTTTTTAAATAAATGTTCTAAAATGTCTAAAAACCTTATTTTTAAAATTATTATTATGGGGTATTGTGTGTAGATTGATGAGGGGAAAAAACGATTTAATACATTTTTGAACAAGGTTGTAAAGTTACAAAATGTGTGAAATGTCAACGGGTCTAAATTGTTTCCGAAATCACTGTATGTAATAACACTTGGGTATGTCTTTTTAGGCAGAAATGTACATTGTAGGTCACATTTAACAATAAAATAGTGCACTACTTTTGACCAGAGCCCTTTTGGCACTGTTCAAATGTAATTCACTAGGTAGGGAATAGCGTAAGATTTGGGACACAGCCTCTGTCACGTACGATGGCTGTGGATGGCTATTTTTTTAATAACCCAACCCTGATCTGTACTTCTCCACAACTGTTTGGAGTGCTCCACTTGCTTGGTGGTACCCCTTGCTTAGTGGTGTTGCAGACTATGGGGCCTTTCAGAACATGTGTTTATATACTGAGATCATGTGACAGATTATGTGACACTTAGATTGCACACAGGTGGACTTTATTTAACTAATTATGTGACTTCTGACTGTATTTGGGTGCACCAGATCTTATTTAGGGGCTTCATAGCGAAGGGGGTGAATACATATGCACGCACCACTTTTTGTTGTTTGTTTTATTGAATTTTTTGAAACAAGTAATTTTTTTCAGTTCACTTAACCAATCTGAACTATTTTGTGTATGTCCATTACACGAAATCCAAATAAAAATCCATTTAAATTACAGGTTGTAATGCAATAAAATAGGAAAAACGCCAAGGGGGATGACTACTTTTGCAAGGCACTGTAGCAATGTTACACTATTGAGATACACCACTAGTCATCCCTTCAGCTCTTGTCGTACCCTGCTGTTCCTGCTATCCTGTTGTGTTCATTCCTGCCTGAACCATGACCCCTATCTACTGACCAACATTGCTGAGGAGGTGCAGCTAGGGTTGTATTCTCCAGCCCCCTCCCCCTGGTGGGATTACCAGAATTTGTCCAATAAGAAACACAAGTTTTCGTTGCAATAGTGTGCTGTAACGAGTAGGACCCAGTTGCTGGTAAGACAGGTTGCTTTCCAACAGCAACAAGTAGTAGGAAAGGAGATACATAAGAATGAGAATTGGACTGGAATGATAAATCTATGCTGGTTAAGACTGTAAATAGGACTGTGTGTCTGAACGGGAAGGGAATTGGTTCTCATTAAGTACTTGGCTTTTGATTCAGACTGGCAATGCAGGGCAAATGTGGTATTGTCCCAAATGGCACCCTATTTCCTATATAGTGCACTATTTTTGACAATAACCCTATGGGCCCTGGTCAAAAGTAGTAAGTGCACTTACTATATAAGGTATAGTGTGGCATTTGGGAAACACTCCAAATAAATCTTATTATTCTAACTACGTTCCTTTCGGTTTCATTCCTGTGGTGGTTTTGTCAGCCATTTGTAATCATGTCATGTACAATGTCTGTGCCTATTTTCCCTAGTGGCTCTCCTGTATTCCACACCAACCTTTTGAAGAGGGAACAGGACCACATCTTTGGATTGTGAATGAGTCCTTTTCCTTTCAGTGTATTGAGTGTTTTGAACTGTTTTCAGTAGTGCTGTAAACAGGTAAACACTGGGTTTCTGTAGCCCAAGGTATGGTTCAAGGTTTTTTTCTTAAAGCTAACTCCCTGAATATTGTATTTTATTGTAATGCACTGTATTGTGTTTTAAACAATTTTCAGCCACCTAGGTACCGGGATCTTTTTAGTAGTGCTGTAAACAACCAGGGTTATGGTAGGCCAATGTATGGCTAAAGTTATTTACTTAAAGCAAACTTATTGCTAGAACATTGTACATTTTATTATGTTGGACCAGTTCATTCAATACAGAATAACAAATCACAAGTTACAGTAATTGACGTTTATGCACCAATTATGCACAATTTATGCATTTAATCATACATTAAACTATAATAGAAATATATATTTCTACTGTTAGAAGTCAACTGTTAACAAATGTATTATTATGGATATGAATGATGAAACATTATGTTATTAGGAAAAGCATCAAGAATGTCAGTGGTTTAATAAAACAGTCACTCATAACCAAACCCATCGTTGATATACAAGTAGGGGCATTCCATAGCATACTGACCTTTAATATAGCTTAACCTACTTGAAGAATTAAACAATTTAAAAAGTAATGTAAAAGCATCAATAGGTCGACTGTGGTCACAAAATTAAAGGCAAAACACTCGAGGGGTTGAAAATGAAAATGGGGGGGAAAATAACCCTAACCTTCTATACCGTGAGGGGTTAAGCCATTACAGGCAGACGCCTGGGTGATAATCCACCAATGGGTTTAAACACTTGAAAGCTGCTGCTACATGCATCACACTTGAACACTCGCCAGTTAAAAATGACTGTGTCCCAAATGGCACCCTGTTCAGAATATAGTTCACTACTTTTGACCAGGGCACATAGCAATCTGGTCAAAAGTAGTGCTCTATGTTGGGGACAGGGTGCCATTTGGTACACAGCCCGGAGAACCTGCTCCTGCTGGTGTAATAAAAGTGGGCAGCTTGATGATGTAAGGTAGCTTTATGATATTATCCACACACTACGCCACACCACAACATACTGACAGTTTCCTCATTGGAAAAAGATGAGAGTATAAGAGGATATGTCTGACCTGCATTCCACCACAGAAATGTGTAGTTTTCAGAATAATGTTAATAACTTCTTATGGCTGCAGGGGCAGTATTGAGTAGCTTGGATGAAAGGTGCCCAGAGTAAACGGCCTGCTCCTCAGTCTCAGTTGCTAATATATGCATACTATTATTAGTATTGGATTGAAAACACTCTGAAGTTTCTAAAACAGTTTTAATGATGTCTGAGAGTATAACAGAACTCATATGGCAGGCAAAAACGTGAGAAGAAATCCAAACAGGAAGTAAGAAATCTGAGGTTGGTATATTTTCAACCCAGGCTCTATTGAATTCACATTGGGATATGAATGATGCGCTTCCTAGGGCTTCCACTAGATACCATCTTTAGAAACTTGAATGAGGCTTCTGCTGTGCTGTGGGACAGAATAAGAGCTGAATGAGTCAGCTTACTGGCAGAGAGCCATTTCCTGGTCACACGCATTCCACATCAAATCAAATCAAATTTATTTATATAGCCCTTCGTACATCAGCTGATATCTCAAAGTGCTGTACAGAAACCCAGCCTAAAACCCCAAACAGCAAGCAATGCAGGTGTAGAAGCATGGTGGCTAGGAAAAACTCCCTAGAAAGGCCAAAACCTAGGAAGAAACCTAGAGAGGAACCAGGCTATGTGGGGTGGCCAGTCCTCTTCTGGCTGTGCCGGGTGGAGATTATAACAGAACATGGCCAAGATGTTCAAATGTTCATAAATGACCAGCATGGTCGAATAATAATAAGGCAGAACAGTTGAAACTGGAGCAGCAGCACGGCCAGGTGGACTGGGGACAGCAAGGAGTCATCATGTCACGTAGTCCTGGGGCATGGTCCTAGGGCTCAGGTCCTCCGAGAGAGAGAAAGAAAGAGAGAAAGAGATAATTAGAGAGAGCACACTTAAATTCACACAGGACACTGAATAGGACAGGAGAAGTACTCCAGATATAACAAACTGACCCTAGCCCTCCGACACATAAACTACTGCAGCATAAATACTGGAGGCTGAGACAGGAGGGGTCAGGAGACACTGTGGCCCCATCCGAGGACACCCCCGGACAGGGCCAAACAGGAAGGATATAACCCCACCCACTTTGCCAAAGCACAGCCCCCACACCACTAGAGGGATATCTTCAAACACCAACTTACCATCCAGAAGCAAAGGCTAAGTATAGCCCACAAAGATCTCCGCCACGGCACAACCCAAGGGGGGGCGCCAACCCAGACAGGATGACCACATCAGTGAATCAATCTCAGATTATAGCATGGTTTCCTTTTTCCGTAAAAAAAAATTGAAATCTGACACAGCGGTTTCATTAAGGAGAGGTACAGTGGGGCAAAAAAGTATTTAGTCAGTCACCAATTGTGTAAGTTCTCCCACTTAAAAAGATGAGAGAGGCCTGTAAATTTCATCATAGGTACACTTCAACTATGACAGACAAAATTAGAAAAAAAATTGTGTTGTATTTTATTTGCAAATTATGGTGGAAAATAAGTATTTGGTCAATAACAAAAGTTTATCTCAATACTTTGTTATATACCCTTTGTTGGCAATGACAGAGGTCAAACGTTTTCTGTAAGTCTTCACAAGGTTTTCACACACTGTTGCTGGTATTTTGGCCATTCCTCCATGCAGATCTCCTCTAGAGCAGTGATGTTTTGGGGCTGTTGCTGGGCAACACAGACTTTCAACTCACTCCAAAGATGTTCTATGGGGTTGAGATCTGGAGACTGGTTAGGCCACTGCAGGACCTTGAAATGCTTCTTACGAAGCCACTCCTTAGTTGCCTGGGCGGTGTGTTTGGGATCATTGTCATGCTGAAAGACCCAGCCACGTTTCATTTTCAATGCCCTTGCTGATGGAAGGAGGTTTTCACTCAAAATCTCACGATACATGGCCCCATTCATTCTTTACTTTACACGGATCAGTCGTCCTGATCCCTTTGCAGAAAAACAGCCCCAAAGCATGATGTTTCCACCCCCATGCTTCACAGTAGGTATGGTGTTCTTTGGATGCAACTCAGCATTCTTTGTCCTCCAAACACGACGAGTTGAATTTTTACCACAAAGTTCTATTTTGGTTTCGTCTGACCATATGATGTTCTCCCAATCTTCATCTGGATCATCCAAATGCTCTCTAGCAAACTTCAGACGGGCCTGGACATGTACTGGCTTAAGCAGGGGGACACGTCTGGCACTGCAGGATTTGAGTCCCTGGTGGCGTAGTGTGTTACTGATGGTAGGCTTTGTTACTTTGGTCCCAGCTCTCTGCAGGTCATTCACTAGGTCCCCCCGTGTGGTTCTGGGATTTTTGCTCACCGTTCTTGTAATCATTTTGACCCCACGGGGTGAGATCTTGCATGGAGCCCCAGATCGAGGGAGATTATCAGTGGTCTTGTATGTCTTCCATTTCCTAATAATGGCTCCCACAGTTGATTTTTTCAAACCAAGCTGCTTACCTATTGCAGATTCAGTCTTCCCAGCCTGGTGCAGGTCTACAATTTTGTTTCTGGTGTCCTTTGACAGCTCTTTGGTCTTGGCCATAGTGGAGTTTGGAGTGTAACTGTTTGAGGTTGTGGACAGGTGCTTTTATACTGATAACAAGTTCAAACAGGTGCCATTAATACAGGTAACGAATGGTGGACAGAGGAGCCTCTTAAAGAAGAAGTTATAGGTCTGTGAGAGCCAGAAATCTTGCTTCTTTGTAGGTGACCAAATACTTATTTTCCACCATCATTTGCAAATCAATTCAATTTTTTTTCATTTTGTCTGTCATAGTTGAATGATGAAAATTACAGGCCTCTCTCATCTTTTTAAGTGGGAGAACTTGCACAATTGGTGGCTGACTAAATACTTTTTGCCCCACTGTATATCTATAATTCCATGTGTATAACTTGTATTATCATCTACATTTCTGATGAGTGTTTCTGTTGAATCGATGTGGCTATGCAAAATCACTGGATGTTTTTGGAACTAGTGAACGTAACGCGCCAATGTAAACTCATATTTTTTTTTTTTTATAAATATGAACTTTATCAAATAAAACATTCATGTATTGTGTAACATGAAGTCCTATGAGTGTCATCTGATGAAGATCATCAAAGGTTAGTGATTAATTTTATCTATATTTGTGCTTTTTGTGACTCCTCTCTTAGGCTGGAAAAATGGCTGTATTTTTCTGTGGCTTGGTGGTGACCTAACATAATCGTTTGTGGTGCCTATGCCGTAAAGCCTATTTGAAATCGGAGACTGTGGTGGGATAAACAACAAGATTACCTTTAAAACGGTATAAAATACATGTATGTTTGAGGAATTTTAATTATGAGATTTCTGTTGTTTTGAATTTGGCGCCCTGCACTTTCACTGGCTGTTGTCATATCATCCCGTTAACGGGATTGCAGCCCTAAGAAGTTTTAAGTAGGGGGATATCAACAAAAACTTAGGTGTGAGATATGTGGAAGTGTTCAGTATCTGTGACTGCTGGGGTACAGGTTGAGGAATTATTTCCTTTCTTTGTTATTCACTAAATAAAGCCGAATCAGTCAAACAATGTCCATGGAACATCTCAGCATCTATTCAAGTGGAAAATATAAAATAACATAACATTACATAATATAACACAACATGCAATCAAACAATGCAATCCACGTGTAATAAGTTTGAAAATGTCTGTCTCTCCGTTGCTTTAGTGTTTCCTCTCCTCTCTCACTCCGGCTGGGAGTGATCATACCTGACACATAGCCTGCCTTTACTTCAGATCATTCCTCCAGCTAGTGCATCAGTAGTCTAAAGAGGACCATCATAGAGGAAACAGGAGCAGACCAAGCCTGAATCCCAAATGGCACTCCATTAGCTATATAGTGCACTACTTTGACCAGGGCCCAGACTTCTCTGGCCAAAAGGACTGCACTACATAGGTAATAGGATGCCATTTGGGATTCACCCCCAAGACAGGGCTCTGTTGCTCTGCTTGTCACTATATGATTTAATCACATTACTGCATTGTAGAGCGATCTGGCCGTTTTCCCTTTCTCATCTCCAACTCTCACAGCCGCAACGCTATCCCATTCTCCCCAGTCCCTTGGGGGGAGAAAGGAGGGGGAGAATTAGGGAAGAGGGGGTACTTGAATCCTCATCCACATGTAGTGCAGTCAAATAGATGTTGCAATATACGGTATGCAATTCTTCATTCTTCAGGTAATGTGAAAAAAATGGATAAGCCGGTGAACCCAGTCAATGACAGCACTTCCCTCGAGAGGACTGAACTTAATCAGAAAGTGTTAGCTCTGTATAATGTCGCACATACTTCAGATTAAGGTGAAGGCAAAGCCCTAAATCTCTGAGTTTCAAAGCTCATTGCTAGAGCTTTTTAAATGTGACCCTGACAAAACACAGGCAACATTCCATTAATGAAGTGTTTTCGTGTATGGAATGATTTGGAGAAAAAAAATGAACCCTCAACCCTTCTTCATCATAGGAGTATTCTCATCCTTTGACCCCTGAAGCCCCTTGATGAGATTGCTACCTCGATGACATCCATTCTTAAAAAAGGTATAATTCATTGAGAACCCACACAACACATTTTCATACACCATTTACCTGTGAACATCATACATTCAATTAAGTATATGTAAGGAGAAGAAACTTCAATGATTAACCCTCCTGCTGTGTTCCGGTCGAATTGGACCGATTTACATGTTTTCTCTCTGAAAAATGTAGTTAATTTAATCTGATTGTCATAAGGTGGCATGTTTTTGTCCACACAGGGCATCTGAACACACAAAATACATTTGGATGATTTTCATTACATTTTGGGTGTGTAATTTAACTTTTGTACAACTGTGGTGTTTCCGGAACCTGTTAAGGATATGGCAGACATACGCCCCCTTTGGAGAGATTGGGTACCCCTAGTAAACTGGAAAAAAAATCTGTCAAAAATTGCTAATATATGCAAATAAAAATTATTATTGGATAGAAAACACTCTAAAGATTCTAAAACCGTTGGAATTATGTCTGTAAGTATAGCAGAACTCACAGGGCAGGCATTCTTCCAAACTAGTTTTTGTGGCCATGAAAGTTGGAGCAACTTTGACGTCATGGCCCCCACCCTTCCCAACCAGTTATGATTCTGGGGACACTTTCTATCTCTTCCGCTAGATGTCCTCTTTCATTAGAGCTTTGAATCGTTCAAATCCCGCGAGAATTGACCCTATGGGAGTGAAATTAGTGCGTGCCACGAGAGAATAGGCTGTGCGTATGGGCGCGAATTGGTCCCAGCCATTCCTTTGTTCCAGCACTCAAGAGAAGGGCAGACGATGGCCGATTGAATTGAAGTTTGTTTTGCGTGTCTAAAACATCATAAAGCTTGCTTCTGCACTTATTTTGACCTGTTTAGTCGACATATAATATGTAATTTTGAAGTTTTGATGCGCAACTTTTCCGGACCAGAGGACGTTTTGGGTGCATTTCAGCTGATGTTATTAGCAGTAGCTAATACAAAGACGCAAGACTTGAAACCAAACGATGTATTGGGTAAGTATGAAGCCTTCCAGAACATTCTGAACGAAGACCATCGAAGGTAAGGGAATATTTATGCTTAAATCTGTGTTTCTGTTGACTCCAACATTACGTGGAAATGTAGCTTGGAACTGAGCGCTGTCTCAGCATATGGAATAGTGTGCGATTTCTGTAACGTTAAAAATAAATCTAACACAGCGGTTGCATAAAGAAGCAGTGTATCTTTCTAACTATATGTAGAACATGTATATTTAGTCAAAGTTTATGATGTCTATTTACGTTATCTTGCCGCGCTACATAGATTTCCTGCGGGCATTTTTGAGTAATTTCTGAACGTGAACTCACTGTAAATGGACATTTATGGATATAAATGGCATATTATTGAAAAAAAAAATATGTACTGTGTAACATGTCATATTACTGTCATCTGATGAAGATTTTCAAAAGGTTAGTGAGCGATTTATTTTTTAATCCTGCGTTTGTTGATTGCATGTTTTGGCTATTGAAATGAGCTGTGTCTGGTGGTGGTTTTACATATATATGTGCTATGTTTTCGCCGTAAAACATTTTAGAAATCTGGCTAGATGAACAAGGTGTTTATCTTTCATTTGAGCTATTGGACTTGTTAATGTGTGGAGGTTAAATATTTGTAAGAATATTTTTGCGTTCCATGCGCCACCGTTTCAGCTGAACGGGGGAGGGTTGATTCCCAATTGGGAACCAGTATCGTAGACAGGTTAAAAATGACTGGTCATTAGAATCGAATGGGTGAGGCTACAATTAGTGTATAAAATTGAGTTCAGCCACATGCCCATTCATCAGATGGACACACTTCCTCTCCCAGACCCCCACATGCATGTGTGTTTGAGCACACACACCTCACTCCCCTTCTTGGCTTCCATGGCAACCCCCACGGGAACCTTTCTCCAATAGAATCTTTCCCCCACGGGAACCACAAGTGTTGGCATTCTCACAAACAATCACAATGTTTCAATAATATATAAAACTTTTCTCGCAGCTCTGGTACATAAAGCTTTTGAGACCCTGCTCACAATTCATTCTGTGGCAGCACAATGACCAAACGATATACTGTATGAGAGGCTCTTGTTCATATCTTTGATCATGACACTGGTGAGGAGGAGAGAGTCCTTGTTAAACTTTGACACAAAGTAGTTTGTGATAAATAGCACAATATGTTCCATCTGAGTATTTGTTATAGTCAAAATAATCTGTACATTATTATTTTTTTTAACTCAAAAAACAGTTGTATGAGCTCAGGTCAACGAGGCCTACAGGCCATAAATAGCAAATAGAAGTTCAAAACTTGTAATGTTCACAAGAACTTAAGTTGATAAAAAGATCTAACACAATATTAGGTGATAATATATGTATTATTATGGATTTATAATCAGCTATAATGGCGCGGTCATTTTAGACCGGGAACACAGAATAAAGTAACATGAAACGAACACAACAGGAGGGTTAATCAAGGTCATACTGTCTTATTTAGCGACCGGAATCACCAATATGCCTATTGAGTTGAACGGTACAACCTTTAACTTTCCTGTACATTTTTCTGCTTGTCTCTGTAGTCTCCACAAAGACATCTACAGCCTACAAAACAGTCCACAAAAACATCACCAGTAGGAATAAATCATCAATCCAAAAAAGGTCAAATAACACAGACGTGGAACTGGGACTGAAAAACAACAGCTGTGTCAGGTACAGTGCATTCGGAAAGTATTCAGACCCCTTTGCTTTCCCATGTTTTGTTAGGTTACAGCCTTATTCTAAAATTAATTAAATTGTTTTCCCCCAATCTACACACAATACGCAATAATGACAAAGCAAAAACAGGATTTTAGAAATGTTGGAAAATATATAGAAAACAAACCCCCGAAATATCAAATTTTCATAAGTATTCAGGCCCTTTACTCAATACTTTGTTAAAGAACCTTTGGCAGCGATTACATCCTCATGTCTTCTTAGGTATGATGCTACAAGCTTGGCACACCTGTATTTGGAGTTTCTCCCATTCCTCTCTGCAGATCCTCTCAAGCTCTGTCAGGTTGGATGGGGAGCGTACACAGCTATTCAGGTCTCTCCAGAGGTGTTCGATCCGGGCTCTGGCTGGGCCACTCAATGACATTCAGAGACTTGTCCCGAAGCCACTCCTGCGTTTTCTTGGCTGTGTGCTTAAGGTTGTTGTCCTGTTGGAAGGTGAACCTTCACCTCAGTCTGAGGTCCTGAGCTCTCTGGAGCAGGAGGGCCGAACAGACTTCCATTAACATCGACGGGGCTGAAGTTGAGCGGGTCGAGAGTTTCAAGTTCATTGGTGTCCACATCACCAACGATCTATCATGGTCCAAACACAACAGGAGACTGAAAAGATTTGCTATGGGTCCCCAGACCCTCAAAGAGTTCTACCACTGCACCATTGAGAGCATCCTGACCGGTTGCTTCAACGCCTGGTATGGCAACTGTTCAACATCTGACCGTAAGGCACTATAGAGTGTAGTGCAAACGTCCCAGTACATCACTGGGGCCAAGCTTCCTGAAATCCAGAACCTATGTACTACGCAGTTTCAGAAGAAGGCCCCAAAAATGGTCAAAGACTCCAGTCACCCAAGTCATGGACTGATCTCTCTGCTACCGCATGGTAAGCTGTACCGGAGTGCCAAGTCTAGGACCAAAAGTCTCCTTAACAGCTTATATGGCCAAGCCATAAGAAGACTATTTACATTGACCCCACCCCCCTTTGTTTTTACACTGCTGCTACTCGCTGTTTATAATCTATGCGTAGTCACATGTTTTTGCTCTGTCAGTATGGGGTATTGTGTGTAGATTGATGATTTTAGTATAAGTCTGTAACTTAACAAAATGTGAAAAAAGTGAAGGGGTCTGAATACTTTCCGAATGCACTGTACATTCCAGTGCCTTTTTTCTTTTATCTATTTCATGCATGAAAAATATTATTTGCCATGTTGCAGGTAAGTAATTATTTCTTCCTAACTTTGACTGGAATATAAGAATTAAATGCTGTATCTGCATATTCACTGTAGTTTTTTAAGTAGCTTTTTCTTTGCTTCAACTACTATTAACATGGTCGCTGTGGTTACGAACCCAGTGTGGATGGCAACCTGTTCTTGCCCTCTGACTGGTTTCAAGGTAAGGAAACATAAGCCTAAGTTATTTTGTAACTTGGATGGACTACCCATTTAAAATAAAAACATGATAACACTTTACTTAGTGGTGATCTGTAGCATTTGATAAAGCATTTATAAAGCATTTACATGCATGGCATGAAGAGTCATAATGCCCTACATATGTTTCTATACCCTTTGACTTAGGGTTGGATTCAATCCGTATCACTGAAGTTCAGCAATATAGTGTGATTGAAATGTAAAAGTAATTTCTGACTAAACCGACATCGTTTACCGTAAATCCAGTCTGCGGTATTTCGGGAACATTGGCTTTGCATTTATATCGCCCTGTGGCACAGTTATTCAGCACTAGATTGAAACCAGCCCTTACATGGCAGTTGGTCAAATATCATTATTTTTGATTAATTCTCAGTAACGTGTGCTCAAAGGTTAAATGTTGCCCAACACCTATTCACTTCACAGCCGGTAGTGCTCTTTGATTGGTAGCTTCTAGATGAGCTTGTGTCTTTTGGACGGTATTTGCACATTCTGAAATACCATTCTGAAATACCAGCGTGGAATTATTTATAGTTATTTTTAGTCTCTTTTGCTGGATGTCACCTTATGTGTGAAAATAAGCATGTTCAATCACCATGGTTTAGTCCTGATGGAGTGCATAATTCTGCTTGAACTCACCCACTCTCTGATGCACACAGTCACACACACAAAGCCACACACACAAAGCCACACACACACACACACACACACACACACACACACACACACACACACACACACACACACACACACACACACACACACACACACACACACACACACACACACACACACAAGCACATACACACACATAAATAAAGTGGTAGAAAGGCTTTGGATATGTTTGCAGCATAAAATTCCAGGTTGGGATTAATACAGTACTACTACTACTGCTGCTCCTGCTGCTGCTACTCCTGCTACTACTACTGCTGCAGCTACTACTACTACTTCTACTGCTACTTCTACTACTACAACTGCTGCTGCTGCTACTACTACTACTTCTACTGCTAATTCCACTACTTCTGCTACTTCTACTACTACAACTGCTGCTGCTGCTACTACTACTACTACTACTGGTACTACTTCTACTACTGGTACTACTACTACTACTACTTCTACTACTACTTCTGCTGCTACTACTACTACTGCTACTGCTGCTACTACTATTAATTATATTACTGCTACTACTATTAATTCTACTACTGCTACTACTACTAATTCCACTACTACTGGTACTACTGCTAATTCTACTACTACTACTACTACTAATTATACTACTACTACTGCTGCTGCCACTACCGCTACTACTACTAATTATTCTACAACTATTGCTACTACTGGTACTACTAATTATACTACTACCTCTACTACCGCTACTATTGCTAATTCTACTACTGCCACTACTAATAATTACACTGCTGCTATTACTGCTGCTACTACTTCTACTGTTACTTATACTACTACTACTACTACCACTACTACTTCTGTGGCTGCTATTGGTACTACTACTGCTACTACTACTATTAATACAACTACTACTACTAATTCTACTACTCCTACTGCTGCTACTAATGCTACTACTAATTCTACTACTACTGCTGCTGCTACTACTGGTACTACTACTATTATTATTACTACTGCTGATACTGCTACTGCTAGTACTGGTACTACTACTACTATTACTAATTCCACTACTACTACTGGTACTACTGCTAATTCTACTACTACTACTTATACTACTACTAAGCACATGACCCATGCACATGACCCATGGTCATGGTGGACATTCAGTATCACAGGGTATTGTATTCAAAGTCCATTGGATCAAGCATAGAAAATTATCTGAACCAAGACAAAAAGCAGCCATTGATAAGTGCAGACAGACATGCACAGGGAAATATTCAAAGTTGGCCTTGAAACCCCTCAACAAGAATTAACAAAGTTACAGAGACACGATCACTAAATGACTGCATTATTTAAATGCCTCTACCTTGAAGAGAGAACGTTGGCATAAACTCCAGAGGGGATTCATGCACTAGCAGTGTTCTTCTGACTATCCCAATTTGAATCATATTGTTTTCATGTATAGGTTTGCAGTGGTTTTTAAACGGACAACTTCCCTTCCTACCCTGTTAGAAAATGTGAACAATGGCAGCGGCGTCAATAAAGTCTATTAGAACTGAGAGTAATAGCTAGGTCAATATGACACACTGCTTGTTGGTTGTTATAGTCACACAAACACTTATGAATACTTTACAACATAAGATGTTTTCTTTCAACACCACCTGCTTGTTAGTATATCTGTAATGGATATTGCTATGAATAATGCATAATCACTATTATACACTGTGCATTATGATAAGTAGCGTTTTGACCACTTGGAATTACTTTTCTTTGAAATGTCACATCCACATGCTTTTATCTAATCAAACTCACTTGCTGCGATAACAATGGAGGAAAAGTGTTATGTAGGATTTCTAGGAACAGGTGTAGCACATGTAATTTCCTGTCCTTACTTCTGCTTGGGTTGACTAGGCTCTTGGTCCAACTGTTGCTTCCTTGGCTTGTGTGTAGCCGATAGCCTGATAAGTCCCCTTGCACAATTAAACCTTGTTTACCTACTCCATTGTGCAAGGGTCTTTGAGTCAAAGTCCATAAAGTCCTCTACCTCTAACTGTCTCCCTTCCATGACACTCCATTTCCTGATCCAGCTTTGAGTACATGGGGTTTGCTCTTTGAGTGAAACGTCACCTGAGCGTTGTGTTCTGCTCTACAGACAGAGGGCAATGTAGCACGACTGTAAGGAACCAGACATATGGTGTCAAGTCATTTAAAAGGAATAGAGTTGACAAAAGGTTTAAAAGGTTTGAACTTTTATCTAGCTGTACAGAGACTGATTAGCTATAGGTCAGAGTTACCAACCTATTCCCTTCATAGTAGCTGACACCAAAATATCCTTCATTCACAGGGACGAACTGGTCATAGGGCAATTCTGGAAAATGCCAGATGGGCCAGTCCATTTTCAGCCCAGTAGGCATGTCTAAATTGGAGATTTTGTGCAACATTCTCATTACTTGGCTAAGTCTGGAACCAACAGGACCCTGAACAGCTTCTACCCCTAAGCCATAAGACGCTAAATAGTTAGTTGAATAGTTATAGTTAATACTTCAGTGAGCTAAACCAGGGTCAGACAGAGTGTTTCTTCGTAGTCTTAAACAAATCTACTTTGAAACAAAAGTATACACCTCACACACATGGTTATGGGTTTAACCTCTTGCGACGAGCAATCCCGGATCCGGGATCGTAATTAAACAAAAGAAGACACCGGTACCATACATTGAAATGTATTCAATGTTGAGTTTGCATCCCAATATTACACTTTATATACATCACAGAAGACTGAAATATAACAAAACTGTTTGACATAGAAACACTGAATTATTTTTATTTTTTATAATGTTTATTAATTAGGAAATTATAAGAAAATATTATCAACATTCCACCATGAAGCCACTAGAGGGAGATTTGGTCATTTGAAAGGGGCTACCCAATAGCTACCTGGACTATCTGCATTGACCCTTTTTGTAATTCTTTTTACTCATCACATGCGCTGCTGTTACTGTTTATTATCTATCCTGCTGCCTAGTCACTTTATCCCTACCTAATATGTTCATACATGTTACGGATACAGGTATCCTGTGTGTGTATCCTGTGTGTGTGTGTATTTCTTTTCTCTCCTTCTCCCCTCACAGGTGGCAATCATCATTCCCCAATCAGTCAACATGCAGTCATCAATCAGAAGACACACCTCCTCATTTTCCCTTACCCTATCACATTTCCTCTCTCTCTCTCTCTCTCTCTCTCTCTCTCTCTCTCTCTCTCTCTCTCTCTATATATATATATATATATATATATATATATATATATACAGTGCCTTGCGAAAGTATTCGGCCCCCTTGAACTTTGCGACCTTTTGCCACATTTCAGGCTTCAAACATAAAGATATGAAACTGTATTTTTTTGTGAAGAATCAACAACAAGTGGGACACAATCATGAAGTGGAACGACATTTATTGGATATTTCAAACTTTTTTAACAAATCAAAAACTGAAAAATTGGGCGTGGAAAATTATTCAGCCCCTTTACTTTCAGTGCAGCAAACTCTCTCCAGAAGTTCAGTGAGGATCTCTGAATGATCCAATGTTGACCTAAATGACTTAACGATGATAAATACAATCCACCTGTGTGTAATCAAGTCTCCGTATAAATGCACCTGCACTGTGATAATATTGAAATGGAAGGAGTATCAGACCACTGCAAATCTACCAAGACCTGGCCGTCCCTCTAAACTTTCAGCTCATACAAGGAGAAGACTGATCAGAGATGCAGCCAAGAGGCCCATGATCACTCTGGATGAACTGCAGAGATCTACAGCTGAGGTGGGAGACTCTGTCCATAGGACAACAATCAGTCGTATATTGCACAAATCTGGCCTTTATGGAAGTGTGGCAAGAAGAAAGCCATTTCTTAAAGATATCCATAAAAAGTGTTGTTTAAAGTTTGCCACAAGCCACCTGGGAGACACACCAAACATGTGGAAGAAGGTGCTCTGGTCAGATGAAACCAAAATTGAACTTTTTGGCAACAATGCAAAATGTTATGTTTGGCGTAAAAGCAACATAGCTCATCACCCTGAACACACTGTCAAACATGGTGGTGGCAGCATCATGGTTTGGGCCTGCTTTTCTTCAGCAGGGACAGGGAAGATGGTTAAAATTGATGGGAAGATGGATGGAGCCAAATACAGGACCATTCTGGAAGAAACCCTGATGGAGTCTGCAAAAGACCTGAGACTGGGACGGAGATTTGTCTTCCAACAAGACAATGATCCAAAACATAAAGCAAAATCTACAATGGAATTTCAGTCTCTCGATGTGCAAAACTGATAGAGACATACCCCAAGCGACTTACAGCTGTAATCGCAGCTAAAGGTGGCGCTACAAAGTATTAACTTAAGGGGGCTGAATAATTTTGCACGCCCAATTTTTCAGTTTTTGATTTGTTAAAAAAGTTTGAAATATCCAATAAATGTCGTTCCACTTCATGATTGTGTCCCACTTGTTGTTGATTCTTCACAAAAAAATACAGTTTTATATCTTTATGTTTGAAGCCTGAAATGTGGCAAAAGGTCGCAAAGTTCAAGGGGGCCGAATACTTTCGCAAGGCACTGTATATATATATATATATATATATATATATATATATATATATATATATATATATATAGAGCTATTTTGTTTTGGTTTAGCACCTCCATGTCACTTTGTCCCCACCTGTGAGTATTGATATGGTGTTTGATGGTGGGAAACGGGGGAACCAAGACAAGTTGCCCATGGGCATACACTACCCGTAGGACTACTTTGTCTAAAAACACTAGTTCGAACTGGGCGGACCACACACTGTATTTTTGGTTGGTTTGTTAGCTTTATGGAAGTAGGCTAGTCTAGCTTAGGGGTATTTTTGGATATTTGTTTCTTTCCTTGGGTCCAGCTCAGCCCCTTTTTTATGCCCCCACCCGCCTTTACCCTGTGTTTGCAAATAAACCCTGAGTGTTTGACGGTAGATAGTAGTTGTCTGTGGTTATTTCATTCTCACCGTTACTTTGTCACTATTACACTTTGCATGAGTTATGTTACTGGTCTTGTTACCATCCCCCCTAGACTGCCGGGCCAAAGGGATTCGCAACAATACAGAATCTACTTAAATTACCTTGTACCCCTGCACATCGACTCGGTACTGGTACCCCGTGTACATAGCCAAGTTATCAAGTTACTCGTGTATTTATTCCTTGTGTTATTATTTTATCTTTATTTTCTCTCTGCATTGTTGGGAAGGGCCCGTAAGTAAGCATTTTCCTGTTAGTATGCACCTGTCTTTTTTATGAAGCATGTGCCATGTAAAGTTGTATTTTATTTGATAATGGGGGCCTTCAAGTAGAAAATGGGCCGGTGTGATTTAAAAAAAAAAAAAAAAAAAAAAACGAATGTTATCTCTTTATTTCCTTCTATGTTATGACAGGGGTCATCGAGTATTAACCTGGCCAGGCCACATGAGCATTCATTACTCTACCAAAACACCATCCAATCCACTCACACCTCATCTATTCTTGTGCCCAGGACTACAAGAGATGCATGAGTTGTTTCTACTGAAGCACGCTGTACTAAAAACATGACTTATTCCATTTGAGGACTGGTCTAAACTCACTTGGTTGTCACTCAGCTTTAAGCGTATCAATTTGCATGGCTTGTTCTCTATTCAATTTCCGTCACTACCACGACTTCGGAAATGTAAAAAAAATAGACGTACAGAAAAGTTGCTTATCTAACTCAATTGAGAAAGAGAACACTTTGTATTTTGAGAGTATTTTAAATTTTTGATCTTTCAACGGATCTAAAAGGCTGTTTGATATTCTTTGTCAGGCGAAATGTCACACTTTCATCTGTTGAATACATTTTTACAAAACATTAACTCCATTTCATGATGACATGAAAAATATATTTTATTAATGGGGAAGGAATCTCTTGTAAGAATATATGATTTCCCTCCCAGTTCCTTAGTACTTTTAACACTATGGTTATATCCCAAATTGCACCCTATTCCCTACATAGTGCACTACTTTTCACCAGAACAATATGAACCCTGGTCAAAAGTAGTGCACTATAAAGGGAATAGGGTGCCATTTGGGGGAAACACCTCATCAACGGTGCGATAGCCTTCGTGTCTCACCTCCGTGGGATTCTACTCAGTGGATGAAGGCATTTGCAAAATGTCAATAAGAACACAGTAAATGATCTACAAATCCTGGGGAGAAGCAGCTTCTGTCAAGTCAATACTTGCTGTTGTGTTGATTAATCGTCTTGCAGCGCTCTCTCTCTCTCTTAGTAGCCTATAATTTATGTAGAAGAGAAACAAGACCTTTGTTGATCCATGGCCCGCCAGATATCAGAGTGCACAGTGAGAAAATGTAATTACGGGGAAGATCTGCCACACTTTCTCAAAATTGCGGGGGCCTCATTTATTAATCGTATTTTTTTTATTGATTGAATTTTTTTTTCTAATTTCAGGCGACAGGATCTTTGTGTTATTACGTCGTTAAAATGTTCCTGAATCAGTTTGGTCGTGACTTATTCTGTGGAATGCAATCAGTTCGGGGAGGTAGGGCCATGAATTTTGCATGAATTTCTTCTCCTTTTTTTGGGCTTCATATTCTTCAAGCTCTCGAAATGCACATCAAGTCAACGTAATTAGCCCGTGATTGCGCAATCATGGACAATTATTGTGCCCTTTTCATGAATCATTATACAATGCCAAATAATTGCATATGCTAATTGTCATCATTTAGATTCTTTACATTCCTTCAAGTATCATGTCACATTCAAAGACACCTGTGGTGGGTGTAATAATAGCTAATTGCTGGTTTCTCATGGTTTCACTGCTGTGGTATGCATAACATTTCTCACCTAGGCACATACACATCTAAAGGCTTGCCATCTAGAGAGGCACAGTACTGTATGTTTGCTCGACCCAATATTACTCAACCGGGGGAAGGTACAGAATTCCCTAGGTCTAGGATCAACTTCATAATGCCAAATCCTAACCTTAACCATTAGTGGGGAAAATGCAACACTGACCCAAGATCAGCATCTAGGGGCAACTTCACTATGTTCCACATTACTCAATGGAGCTGTCAAAACAAGTCCATTGTCCACTTTGAGTGCATACTTCATACAAAATGTGTGGTAATGAATTGAGGACAACCATAAGGTTACTAAGGCTACCTATTAAATGTGGCTACATCAACGTTTTGGATTTTGGAGTGGAACTGGTGCATTGGACCTAGACCCCTTGAAAGAGAAAAGGTACTTCGGCTATAAAATATGCACAGGCTCTTGGAAGTAGTCAGTGGTCCAAAAAAGATGGTGTCAAGTAGCTGAAACCTTTAATTTGTTTTAAATATCTTTGGTGGGTTTTAATTTTTTATTTTGTTGATAGGACATTGAAGAGGAGACAGCAAAGGTAGAAGAGTTTGTGAATCAGAAGGGCTGGAACACACAGGCCAACTTTAAACCTATCTGCACATTAGGAAACGACAAATACAAGTCTTAACCTACACAACCATTATTCATCAATAGGTTATGTTTGACTAGTATTTGAGAATGCAACCCAATTGGGAAGCAGCAGCATTCCTCTATATCCTATGCAAAACTTACATTGAAATGCTGTGATTTATTCAAATTTATACCAGTAGTGTCAAACATTTTCACATCCCTCACAACCCAGCTACACTGTATACGTAAGGAAGTATTTGATGTTTTCCTCCCTTGGAGTTTGCCGTGGAAGGCCCTTAATTGAATATTCACTATTCATTTACTGACATATGTTTTCCAAATGCATATGTTTTCTTCTTCAACATCTGTCTTTATAGAAATAATATCAAGGGAGGAACTTTGTTGATAATTACACTGATAACTCATCACTGAGAGGCTCTGGAAAGGATGAAAGACACCCAAGGCTTCCCTCAGTACCCTACATGACCAGAAGAGTTTAACAGGAATAACACGGCAGTTGCTGTTCAAACCTACAAACACACCCCACCAACATCTTCTCTTCCTGAGCCACGGACACTCATTAGCTAAGTAAGCCAATAAAAAAAGAGGGAAGAAAAACACCTGTTTATGCATCGCTGAGATAATTACCCGCAGATAATGATCAGCCAGGAGGATGGCAAAGAAAAGTAGTTTAAGGACTCAATTACCGATGTTATGAAACGCGAGATCAAACTTAAAAGATGGATAATAATTCAGTGACTGGAAGGAAATGATCTGAGTTTGTGGTGTGTGGCAGTTGTGTACGTACGTAAGGGAGGAGAACAAAGGTCTGGTGTGGTCTGGCTCCGTGATTGGTCCTCTGGAGACTGGAGTCACAAAATGTCACTGGCTGATTTCCCATGGACAAAAGCCTGCCTTCCTCTCAGCCTTTTATTAATTACAAAAAAGTGGCAAATAACATAGGCCAATCAATTCTGTCTGACAATCGCTTATGTGAAAGGTCTCATCTGTCGATCAGTGGTTATGGAATTTGTATTAAGAGAGTTTGAAGGGTCACAGAGACCTCTTGGGAGGGCAGGAGCAACCCTCTGGAGTTCTTCTGTGTTATTTCGATCCTGGTTATTTTGATCCTGTTAGTACTGCATTAGCCATAGGATGTATAGGCAATGAGAGGGATGTGTCATTCATGTTCAATGCAATGTACACAGAAACAAGACCCACTGGAGACAAGCAAATATATATTTTTTAATTGCCATGTGCAATATCAGATGTCTGACTACTTAATGTCGACGTCCCATAACCTTGTTTAGTACAGTGTCCATAACAGACAGCCTGAGACTGAGGCTAATTAATAATTTACCAACATTAGTAGTAGTTAGTACAGTAGTGATTGATAGTGTGAATTTATACATCAATTTAATTACATTATTCAATCGTAGTTAGACTAGAGTGAACGTTTTGACCCAAACATGTGTTACTCTTTTCAGTTTTTTGTTCCTTCATAGTTTTCACTCTTATCTTCCACTGCTTCCTATACTCTGACTTTATCTGATTTTCTGACTTTGCAAGGAACCTGAGTCAATCTCAAGTAAGCTTTTCCATATGAGTACGGATTCTACCTCAATTAACTTCAATAGTTCTTTGTTGAAACAATTATGTTGAGATGTTCCATGTAGACACATGCAACTTTGAGCTAGTCCTAATACATGACTTAAAGCTGTGGATCAGTTAGCCACAAGCTCATCTCTTCACAGCAACAGTACACTGTACTCACTCTCATAGTGTGTAAGGTTTCTTCTGGAAACATCAGCAGATAGAAGAGATGGGAAAATAATTGTTACTGGGTTTAATTTCTTCCAGAGCAAAGTTAATCAATGGGAGTGCATGATGTGCCGTTTAAAAATATAATTGTGAAATTAATTTGAATAAATTAAATTATTTGGTATGACGTTACTTAAAGGTGATTATGACATTTCTTTTTAACAGGCCGCACATGCGCCTTTTCCACTCCCATTGATTTTAGCTAGCAGTGGCTAAAGTTAGTTGTGGATGTCTAAAGAAAACTGAACCATGGATTACAGTTTTTCCTGGCCCATAGACTACTTCCAGGGTGAATAACCATGTACATTTATTTAGTTGTAAAATATTTATTTCCCTTTAAAGTAACTGTCCAGTGTTTAGATTTCTATGAAATATTACTTATAATTAATTACAATGTGGGTTGAATATTTGAATATATTCCTTCACAATTGAAAAAAAAATGTGGTATGTTAAAATGCAGCTTTTCTCTGTTGGAGTGGTGTCGGTGTACCCCAATGACAATGGTGTGGGCGTATAGCAGTCATTAAAAATATTCAATGCTGATTGGCTGGCTCATCCTCCTCAATCATTCTCTATGAGGAAGTAGTCTTTTTTTAATGTACTATTTGAGACAAGTTTGAGGTGGTGTTTTTTTCTCTCCAATTTATGCTTTGGCCACAAATGAGTACAGGATGAGTCAAAACATTATTTGGGTATGCGATAACAGAATTTTGACTTTTAAAAGTGAGATTTTCCCTGGACAGTTACTTTAGACACACAGTTCAACGATGGAAAATGTATCTGCTTGAAAATATTTTGGTTATAGTGACACCTTGATTGGAGATATTCATCAGTTTTGCTGGATCCCAAAAGAAAGATACAAAGAGGAGCAGGACTGATGCAGAACTAAACCACAAGACAGCAACTGTACTGCTTTTGCGGTTCTACAATTGCAGCCAGGCTCCGGGGATGGAATGCAAATATATATATTTTTCTGCATGCAGGAAGTAAGCTGGACTCTCATCGACATGCATACACTATACTGTATATATTTGTTTGAGTAGCTTTTTCCAAATCAAATGCAAGCAGTCTCGAGTGAGCATTTCCAAATATGTGTTCATCCAGTATGATTCCCCTAGCAGGCTCAAAAGGTACCCCTGGTAAATAGTGGAGCTGTAGGAGGAGGTGCAGGATGATTTAAGATGGGAGTTGAGTTGGCTCGTAAACACAGCTCCAACCAACACACATTTGGAAAAGACTGAATCCATGAGAGGATTCCTTACGATTTCACATTTCAGTACCTGTCACGTCCTGACCATAGAAAGCCTGTATTTTCTATGGTAGAGTAGGTCAGGGCGTGACTAGGGGTTTTAGTCTAGTTCATTATTTCTATGTGGTGTTCTAGGTTTAATTTTCTATGTTGGTGCTTGTGTATGATTCCCAATTAGAGGCAGCTGGTAATTGTTGTCTCTAATTGGGGATCATACTTAAGATGCATTTTTCCACCTGTGGGTTATGGGATATTGTTTATGTTTAGTTGCCTGTTAGCATTGCATTGTTAGTCCCGTTTTGTTTATTCTTTATTTGTTTTGTCTTTGCTAAAGTTTCACTTTATTCTTTAATAAATATGTGGAACTCTACATACGCTGCGCCTTGGTGCGACCATCATTCCAACGCTCGTGACAGTACCACAAGGAAGTGTGTTGTACTCGTTATGTTTGACCATAGCTTTATTTGAAACTCTTTTATGAGTTGGGCAGACCCACTCCTTTTGTATCTTATGAAGAGATATTACTACAGTGTTGGAAAGACGGGGAGGATAAAAGTGTGAGTCAAAGGGCAGTTGGCTGGATCGGAACCTATGCTGACTCTGGCAGACTGTGTGCTGGGCTCAGCTGTTCTAACCCACGGAACACACAGGCCACTCCATTAGATTTTTAGCTTCATCCACTCCACCATATATAAAGATGTTTTTTTTGTCACAAAATGCTAAGATTATCTATAAAAATTACTTTTTAAAAATGAATCTAGAGTAAGAACGTTTAGATGATTAATGTCAACCTGGACACAAGGGTAGATGTAACATAGTATGTTATCTAACCCTTTCGTGTACTAAGTAGGTGCAAAGTAGCTAAAAAGTAGTAAGTAATTCAAATTTGTTAATCAGATAAAATCTTAAAGTTTGCTATGATGAGATTCAAACACGCAACCCTTGGGTTGCTAGTCATTCATGTTGTAAGCCTACCCATCCACCCCGACCAACGACCCTATTTTCCTGGATTTAAATTAACTCTAAAATGGTACCAATATACAGTGCCTTGCGAAAGTATTCGGCCCCCTTGAACTTTGCGACCTTTTGCCACATTTCAGGCTTCAAACATAAAGATATAAAACTGTATTTTTTTGTGAAGAATCAACAACAAGTGGGACACAATCATGAAGTGGAACGACATTTATTGGATATTTCAAACTTTTTTAACAAATCAAAAACTGAAAAATTGGGCGTGCAAAATTATTCAGCCCCCTTAAGTTAATACTTTGTAGCGCCACCTTTTGCTGCGATTACAGCTGTAAGTCGCTTGGGGTATGTCTCTATCAGTTTTGCACATCGAGAGACTGAAATGTTTTCCCATTCCTCTATGCAAAACAGCTCGAGCTCAGTGAGGTTGGATGGAGAGCATTTGTGAACAGCAGTTTTCAGTTCTTTCCGCAGATTCGATTGGATTCAGGTCTGGACTTTGACTTGGCCATTCTAACACCTGGATATGTTTATTTTTGAACCATTCCATTGTAGATTTTGCTTTATGTTTTGGATCATTGTCTTGTTGGAAGACAAATCTCCGTCCCAGTCTCAGGTCTTTTGCAAACTCCATCAGGTTTTCTTCCAGAATGGTCCTGTATTTGGCTCCATCCATCTTCCCATCAATTTTAACCATCTTCCCTGTCCCTGCTGAAGAAAAGCAGGCCCAAACCATGATGCTGCCACCACCATGTTTGACAGTGTGTTCAGGGTGATGAGCTATGTTGCTTTTACGCCAAACATAACGTTTTGCATTGTTGCCAAAAAGTTCAATTTTGGTTTCATCTGACCAGAGCACCTTCTTCCACATGTTTGGTGTGTCTCCCAGGTGGCTTGTGGCAAACTTTAAACAACACTTTTTATGGATATCTTTAAGAAATGGCTTTCTTCTTGCCACTCTTCCATAAAGGCCAGATTTGTGCAATATACGACTGATTGTTGTCCTATGGACAGAGTCTCCCACCTCAGCTGTAGATCTCTGCAGTTCATCCAGAGTGATCATGGGCCTCTTGACTGCATCTCTGATCAGTCTTCTCCTTGTATGAGCTGAAAGTTTAGAGGGACGGCCAGGTCTTGGTAGATTTGCAGTGGTCTGATACTCCTTCCATTTCAATATTATCGCTTGCACAGTGCTCCTTGGGATGTTTAAAGCTTGGGAAATATTTTTGTATCCAAATCCGGCTTTAAACTTCTTCACAACAGTATCTCGGACCTGCCTGGTGTGTTCCTTGTTCTTCATGATGCTCTCTGCGCTTTTAACGGACCTCTGAGACTATCACAGTGCAGGTGCATTTATACGGAGACTTGATTACACACAGGTGGATTGTATTTATCATCATTAGTCATTTAGGTCAACATTGGATCATTCAGAGATCCTCACTGAACTTCTGGAGAGAGTTTGCTGCACTGAAAGTAAAGGGGCTGAATAATTTTGCACGCCCAATTTTCCAGTTTTTGATTTGTTAAAAAAGTTTGAAATATCCAATAAATGTCGTTCCACTTCATGATTGTGTCCTACTTGTTGTTGATTCTTCACAAAAAAATACAGTTTTATATCTTTATGTTTGAAGCCTGAAATGTGGCAAAAGGTCGCAAAGTTCAAGGGGGCCGAATACTTTCGCAAGGCACTGTAGGTTGTCCATATTAGGACAGCATCAGTCTCACCGGAACTTGTTTGAATCTCAGCAAGATTTGCTGAAATGTAGGCTCTTTAATGATAGACAACATACTCTGTAATACGACAATAGACCATAGACCACAGCCCACTGAATTTCTCTGCTTACTGTACAGTTATTATACAAAGTCACTTCCATGGTGTCCATATAATGACAGCCTTCCTCTCTGTCATAAGGCATATGATAATCAGTCATTATGAACGAGGCGGTTAACCCACTCTTCCTACGATGTCATTGTAAATAAGAATTTGACTATCTAGTTACGAAAGTAATATTGCTTTTGCACTGAAACATACAGGCCCTGATTAGTTCATATCATATTGAGTTATATTGACCAATAGTAATTATCTAAAGAAGTCATAGTACAGTAGGACCTCATAGACACAAATCTTAATGTTACAGATTGATCACTCAACTGAACTGGCAATATCAAACTGGGATATGTAAAAGAAAACATGTCTAAATATGCAATAAATATATATTTTCTAAAGGTTGATGCGTTTTTAAGTGAAATTCAAAGTTACAGACATTTGTGTTCCAAACAACCTCTATTCCCGACAACTCCGAGTGCAAATCTTCAAGATCCTACTATAGTTTTGAATTTTATTTACCTTTATTCAACTAGGCAAGTCAGTTAAGAACAAATTCTTATATTCAATGACGGCCTAGGAACTGTCTGTTCAGGGGCAAAATGACAGATTTGTACCTTGTCAGCTCAGGGATTTGAACTTGCAAACTTCCGGTTACTAGTCCAACACTCTAACCACTAGGCTACCCTGTCACCCCAGTTAAACAGAACCACCTAATCATCTCTTTTCAAGCTAAATAGTACCATTTGAGACAGAACAATGTGTCTCACTAAAAACGGTGGGCACTGAGTAACTGTAACCACAGAGACGACAGACAGAAAAAAGTAACTTTATCTTTATCCCTGTCATTCAGTAGTCAAATCACAGTACACAAAAATGCTGGATTTACAGAGCTCCAGTGTAAACAACACAATATCAGCTAAGTATGGCAAGCCACGAAAATGAGAACAGCTCCGGCAGCAATAACACTGTATTTGGCTCCACAGCTATCTGCTCACACACACACGATCAAGCTGCAAGTGTCACACATTGAATGGGAAAGTACAGATGTCCTTGACCATAAGAAAGAAACCAACAGTTTGTGAGTGAACAAAGCATTTGATACGTTAGCTCAAGTGAAGTAGTACAACAGTATGACACATCCACTTCTCCATGCATTTATCTGTGACCTGTGACTCAGTAGTGAACTTTCACAAGGCATACATCAAAAAGGCAAAACATCTCCGTTAGTCCAAAGTAAAGGAGCAAAATATAGAATATACTTAGATAACCAAAATGTATAATCCATTGAGTATTAAAGTAGTCCAGGTGTAGAGATATTAGACCTGCAGGTCAGTCCTTCAGTCAGTTGGCAAGGTGTTCCTTTTCATTACATAGACTGCCGCTCCCTCCATCTTTCCTCAGAGGTTTCATTATTCATCTAAGGTTTTTTTCTCCCGCGGATACAAGAAATGCCTCTGGCAGTTTTTAACAATACCCCTTTGTGCTTCAAACCCCAACTGGGCAGCTGAACATAGTCCCAACAGTTTGTCTTTTTAGATGATAAACAGCAACTTTTTTACAATACTGGAATTATTCCACACAGATGTGTGAATAATACCTACATCTGCACGTTTTGAGGAAGTCCACTAGTCGAAACAGAATAGGGGTCAACAGCAGAGCAATGTTCATTGAGAAAGTGGACATTGATTGGCATCTTTTTCGACCAATTGTGGCTCTCAAGGTTATGATGTTCTTTTGATGTTTTTTTTGTTGATGAGCTTGTTTCAAGGATAATACAGTCTATCCCATGTAATCAAAAGAACGTGTACTGTGTGTATGTAAAAAGTATGGTACATACAGTGTCCATATTAGTAGAGGACCAGAGTACAAACCAAACAAAAATATAGCACTGTACACCGGTCAGGCAGTGTTCCTCAGAGTGTCCAAAGGTGCTATCCTCGACCCATCCTGTCCGATCCATCCGTACTGTAACTCCTTCTGCCATTACACATGGGTCTGCATGCGTTTCTGCAGCGGCCGCGTCAGGTCTGAGTTCTGCGAGGACGACTGCGAGTAGTGGGAGGAGGAGGAGGCGGCCGAGGCCTTGCTGTCCTTGTCAAACTGCACGTAGCCGTCCTGTTTGCTGTAGCTGCTCACGCTGCTGTCGCACTGCGTGTCGATGAATGAGCTGGAGTCGCTGAGCGAGCCCCGCTGGAACTCACGCTCGCACAGCTCGATGGAGCTACTGCCCATGCCTAGCACGAAACGCTGGCTGTAGTCGTACAGGCGGTTGGGCCCGGCACCCAGCGTGCTGTAGATGTTGGTGAAGGACATGCCTGTGGGCACACGTTGCTTGCCCATGGTGGCTGAAGAGGAAGCCGAAGGGTTCCGGACTTCTGCGCCGCCGGTCTGGCTGGGGGCCATTGACATAGTCGGGGTGCCATGGTGCTCCTTGAAGGTATTGACGCTGTAGTAGCCATTTGTTGGATCCTTGTGGAGGAGACGGGGCAAAGACATAAACAGATGTGTTAATGTTAGGACAGGAGACATAAAATGGAAGGCATGTCAGTGCAGTGCAGTTACTGTTTTGGTAGTTGTTATTGTGATCAAATCGATAACTCACTGAAAGATTAATGATTACAGTTTGAAAGAGGCACATCTGTTTCTTTATCTGTGTCATTATCAGTCAAACAGGGGAAATGTCAAACAGCACCATCTAATTTCTTCATTTTCTCTTTTCACGATCCAGACATCTGCTCTCATTTGAACAGGAGAGAGTTAGGTTTCTATTATAAATAGCCTACATGTACTTAATGATGAAATATAAATACCATCTATAGTGCCTTCAGAAAGTATTCACACCCCTTGGATTTTTACCCCATTTTGTTGTGTTAAATTGATTAAATTTAGATGTTGATCTACACACAATACCCCCCAACATAATTAAGTTTTTACAAATTAATACAACATTTAAAGGTGAAATGTCTTGAGTCAATTATTCAACCCCTTTGTTATGGCAAGTCTAAATATGTTGAGGAGTAAATATTTGCTTAACATGTCACATTAAAAGTTGCATGGACTCACTTTGTATGTACTAATAGTAGTTAACATTATTTTTTTTTATGATTACCCCATCTCTGTAACCCCACACATACAGTTAATTGTAAGGTCCCTAAACTAAGTAGTGCATTTATGCACAGATCCAACCACATAGATCAGGGAGGTTTTCAAATGCCTCACAAAGAAGGGCACCTATTAGTAGAGGAGTAAAAATTAAAACAGACACTGTTTTAAGCATAGTGAAGCATAGTGAAGTTATTAATTATGCTTTGGATGGTGTATCAATACACCCAGTCCATACAAAAATACAGGCATCCTTCCTAACTCAGTTGCCATAGAGGAAGAAAACCGCTTAAGGATTTCACCACCAGGCCAATGGTGATTTCGAAACAGTTACAGAGTTTTAATGGCTGTGATAGGAGAAAACTGAGGATGGGACAATTACGTTGTAGTTACTTTACAGTCCTAACCTAAATGACAGAGTGAAAAGAAGGAAGTCTATACAGAATAAAACAAATATTCCAAAACACTCATCTTGTTTGCAATAAGGCACAAGCAATACTGCAAAAAATGTGGTAAAGAAATTAACTTTTTGTCCTGATACAAAACATTTGCTTGTGGCAAATCCAACACAACACATCACTGAGTACCACTCTTTATATTTTTAAGCATGGTAGTGGCTGCATTATGTTATGCATATCAAATAAAATGTTATTTGTCACATGCACCAAATACAACAGGTGTCACCTTACCGTGAAATGCTTACTTAGAAGCCCTTAACCAACAATGAAATTCAAGAAAAAGAGTTAAGAAAATATTTACTAAATAAACTAAAGTAAAAATCTAAAGTAACACAATGAAATTACTTAACAATAACGAGGCTATATACAGGGGGCACTGTTACCATGTCAATGTGCGGGGGTACAGGTTAGGGGAGTTAATTTGTACATGTAGGTAAGGGTAAAGTGACAATGCATAGATATGCTTGTAATTGTTAAAGACTAGAGTGTTTATTTTTGAATAAAATGAAATGGAATAGAGCTAAGCACAAGCAAAATCCTAAATGAAAACCTGGTTCAGTCTGCTTTCCAGCAGACACCGGGAGACAAATTTACATTTCAGCAGGACAATAACCTAAAACCCAAGGTCAAATATACACTGAAGTTGCTTACCGTGACGACATTGAATGTTTCTGAGTGTCCTAGTTACAGTTTTGACTTGAGTCTGCTTGAAAAACTATGGCACGACTTGAAAATGGCTGTCTAACAAAGATCAACAACCAACTTGACAGAGCTTGAAAAGTTTAAAAAGAATAATGGGCAAATATTGTACAATCCAGGTGTGCAAAGCTCTTAGAGACTTACCCCAAAATATTCACAGCTGTAATCGCTGCCAAAGGGGAATCTAACATGTATTGACTAAGGGGGTTGAATACTTATCTCATCAAGATATATATGTTTTATTTTTCATAAATCAAAAAGGACATTATTGGTGCCCCGTGTGAGGATGTTTCCGTAACTGTTTCTTCAATGAAAAGGTTGCATAAAAAGGGAGTAGGGTAAAGTTGCCCTTAGACACCGATCTTGGGTCAGATGTATATTTCCCAACTAATGGTTATGGTTCAGATTGGGGGAGGGGAAATTGATCCTAGATCTGTACCTAGGGGAAACGTCACCCCGAACTGCATAAACAGAGTATAAACTTTGCCAGGCTTAATCAACAGGTATTTATGCCCTAATTCTATGTGGTCTAAAGCTGTGACAAAGCAACACCTATGTTTTGTCATGTATTCCAATACTTGCATTAATGTGACCAAATTCATATCTAAATCAACAGCTATTTATTAGAATGATGAGACATCGAAGAAACAGGCTGATGTGTGCTACATGTGAAAAATAGATAACATGCTTTCGGGGTGTGAAATAGTCATCTCCCACTAACACGAATAAATCCTCTTATCAGCTAATTAAATAGCCTTAATGATTCCACATGTGGGAGCAGCATATGTTGAATAATTGCAAAGCCAGTTCATTTTCAGTCACAACCTATGTGTGTAAAGTGTTTTCTTCTCTCTTTATGCTACTCCATTTCCTTTCTTGAAATGAACTGATTGTTAGATTCCGGGAGGAGGGAGAAAGCTTTCCAACATTCAAATGGATAAAATACAACATTTGCTGTCAGAGCAAGCAGACATCTTTGTCTGTACTTGTGGCTGGAGGCTATTACAAAGAACTCTATTAGCGATGGCAAGACAGAAAGGGTAGGTCCCTCAAGCGGCGGAATCTCAAGGGTGGGAATTGAATTCGCAGGATGACATCAGGAAGAGGAAGCTCTATGAGAATATACTGTATATTAGCGGTTCACATCTGACCGGAGAGATGGAGAAGGTAACACATCTGACGTGAGAGAAGGAGAAGATAACACGTCTGACCTGAGAGATGGAGAAGGGGTCGCCTCACAGATAAGAGTCAGAGTCAAAGAGTCAGAGTTAAGCCTTTGAATGTGAAAGTGTAAGTCTGGCTTCCTAGAAGTTCCAATATCCCACATTATATTTGCATATCAGTGCTTTAAGGGATAGTTCATCTAAAATAAGGGATTGAGTGTGGCGCCGACAGACATGGAAGCTCTGCCTCTAGCTCCTAAGCGACTTTGCAGTATTATTATTGTTATTTCTTACATTACTAGCCCAGAATGTTTTTTGTGAACTTTTGGATATCAGAGCGACGGTAACGCACCAGCATTCTGACCAGAAATAGGACTTTCCCAAACTGGATCTGTTTGGCAATTTAACTTCTTGAGGGTAGGGGGTAGGGGGCAGGGGGCAGGATTTTCGTTTTTGGCTAAAACACGTACCCATTTGAAACGGCCTATTTCTCAGGCCCAGAAACTAGAATATGCAAATAATTGTCAGATTTGGATAGAAAACACTCTAAAGTTTCTAAAACTGTTAAAAGTATGTTTGTGAGTATAACAGAACTGATATGGCAAGCAAAATCCAGAGGACAAACCATCCCAAAAAATAGCCTACCACCATTTTCAATGGCTACAACTTTTATAGTCCTCCCAGATTGCAGTTCCTAGGGCTTCCAGTAGATGGCAACAGTCTTTAGAAAGAGTTTCAGGCTGGTTTTTGGATAAATGAGCCAGAAATTGTAGTTTTTCTAGGTGGCTCCCATTTTGGCTGGCGTGTTTCCAAGCGCGTGAATGAGAGCCCGTTCTTTGGTATTTTTCTCCGGCAAAGACAATAACAATTCTCCATCTTAAATTTTATTGTTTATTTACGTATTAGGGTACCTAAGGTTTGATTATAAACGTTGTTTGACTTGTTCGGGAAAGTTTATTAGTAACGTTTGGGATTCATTTTGTATTCATTTTGATGGAGGGAAACTGGGTGGATTATTGACTGAAGCGCCAGCTAAACTGAGTTTTTATGGATATAAAGAAGGACATTATAGAACAAAAGGACCATTTGTGATGTAACTGAGACCTTTTAGAGTACCAACGGAAGAAGATCATCAAAGATAAGGCATTTATTATATCTCTATTTCTGTTTTTCGTGTCGCACCTGTCTGGTTGAAATATGTTTTTCATGGTTTTGTATGCGGGGCGCTGTTCTCACATTATCGCATGGTGTGCTTTCACCCTAAAGCCTTTTTGAAATCTGATACAGGGGCTGGATTAACAAGAAGTTAAGCTTTATTTTTAACAAAGCAAATATGAGGAAAATGCTACCGAAATTCTGTCAACACATTGCTTGTAGTAGTCGCGCTTCAAAAACTCTCGACCATTGTTACTCTCCCTTCTGGGATGGCTAAAAGGCCTTCCTCCACCAAATCAGATCACAACTCCATTCTGCTCCTCCCTTCCTATAAGCAGAAACTCAAACAGGAAGTATCCGTGCTAAGGTCTATTCAACGTTGGTTTGATAAATTGGAATCCATGCTTCAAGATTGTTTTGATCACGAGGACTGGGATACTGTATGTTCCGGGTTGCCTCTGAGAATAACATTGACACATATACTGACACAGTGACTAAGTTCATCAAGAAGTGTATAGGGGTTGTTGTTCCCACTGTAACTATTTAAACTTACCCAAATCAAAAACTGTGGATAGATGGCAGCGTTCGCGCAAAACTAAAAGCAAGAAAAACTGCATTTAACCACAGCAAGGTGACTGGGAATATGATTGAATACAAATAGTGCAGTTATGCCCTCCATAAGGCAATCAAACAGGCAAAACGTCAGTACAGAGACAACGTGGAGTTGAAATTCAACAGCACAGACAGGGGACGAATGTGGCAGGGACTCCAGACAATCAAAGATTACAAAGGGAAAACCAGCCACGTTGCAGACACTGATGTCTTGCCCCCGGACAAGCTAAACAAATTCTTTGCTCACTTTCGGGATAGTACAATGTCACCGATGCAAGCCGCTCCAAAGGACTGTGGTCTCTCGTTCTCCGTGGCCAACGTGAGTAAAACATTTGAGCGTGTTAACCCTCGCAAGGCTGCCGGCCCAGATGGCATCCCTAGCTGGGTCCTCAGAGCATGCTCAGACCAGCTGGCTGGAGTGTTTATGGACATATTCAATCTATCTCTATCCCAGTCTGCTGTCCTCACTTGCTTGTTCCTTGTTCCTGTACCCAAGAAAGCAAGCGTAATCAAACTAAATGACTATCGCCATGTAGCACTCACTTCTTTCACCATAAAGTGTTCTGAGAGGCTAGTTAAGAACCATATCCTCTCCACCTTAAATGACACCCTAGACCCACTTAAATTTGCATACCACCCCAATAGATCCACAGACGATGCAATTGCCATCGCCATCACACTGCACACTACCCTATCCCATCTGGAAAGGAGGAATACCTATGTAAGAATGCTGTTTATTGACTACACCTCAGCCTTCAACATCATTGTATCCTCTAAGCTCATCATTAAGCTTGGGGCCCTGAGAATGAACCCCGCCCTGTGCAACTGTGTCTGGGACTATCTGACGGGCTGCCCCCAGGTGGTGAAGGTAGGAAACAACACCTCCACTATGCTGATCCTCAACATAGGGTCCCACAAGGGTGCGTGCTCCACCCCCTCCTGTACTCCCTGTTCACCCATGACTGTGTGTCACGTTCATCATAAGGAGTAGACCAATATGCAGCGTGGTTTCCATCCTATATTTTGGAATAGAAAACTTCAATGAACAAAACAACAAAGCGAACAAATGAAACGTGAAGCTATAATAATGCTCACAGGCAACTATACATAGACAAGATCCCAAAAAGCACAATGGGGAAATGGCTACCTAAATATGATCCCCAATCAGAGACAACGATACACAGCTGCCTCTGATTGGGAACCATACCAGGCCAACATAGATATACAATTCCCCTAGATAACCCACCCTTAATCACACCCCGACCTAACCAACATAGAGAATATACAGCTCTCTATGGTCAGTGCGTGACACTGTGTGGCCACACATGCCTCCAACTCATCATCAAGTTTGCAGATAACACAGCAGTAATAGGCCTGATTACCAACAATGATGAGACAGCTTATAGGCAGGAGGAAAATAACTTCTCCCTCAATGTCAACAAAAGGAAGGAACTGATTGTGGACAGCAGAGATAGCACACTTACATCCACATCGACGGGGCCGCAGTGGAGCAGGTGAAAAGCTTCAAGTTCCTCGGCGTACATATCACTGAAAATCTGAAACGGCCCACCCACACAGACAGTGTGGTGAAGAAGGTGCAACAGCAGCTCTTCAACTTTAGGAGGCTGAAGAAATTTGGCTTGGCCCCTAAGACCCTCACAAGCTATGACATGTGCACCATTGAGAGAATCCTGTCGGGTTGTATCACCGCCTGGTACGGCAACTGCACCACCCGCAACCGCAGGGCTCTCCAGAAGGTGGTGAAGTCTGCCCAACGAATCACCGGGGACACACTGCCTGCCCTCCAGAACACCTACAGCACCCAATGTCACAGGAAGGACAACAAGATCATCAAGGACATCAACCACCTGGTGCACCGCCTGTTCACCCCGTTATCAACCAGAAGGTGAGGTCATTACAGGTTCATCAAAGCTGGGGCAGAGAGACTGAAAAACAGCTTCTATCTCAAGGCCATCAGACTGTTAAATAGCCATCACTAGATTACCTCCACCCAGTATCCTGCCCTGAACATAGTCACTGAATATAGTCACTGTCACTAGCCGGCTACACCACCCGGTTACTCAAACCTGCACCTAAGAGGCTGCTGCCCTATGGAATAAGTGGTCAAGTAAATAAAGGAACACTGGTCACCTTAATAATGTTGACATACTGTTTTACTAATTTCATATGTATATACTGTGTCTAGTCGATGCCATCTTATTCAACTATTGCTGTATATACACTATTCTATCCTATGTATTCAATTCTACTAAATTTTCTATCCACATGCTGTCCATAATGTCTACACATCCCATCACATATATACAGCACCTGTCAAAAGTTTGGACACCCCTACTCATTCAAGGGTTTTTCTTACTTTTTAAAAAACTATTTTCCACATTGTAGAATAATAGTGAAGACATCACAACTGTGAAATAACACATGAATCATGTAGTAACCAAAAAAGTGTTCAACAAATCAAAACATTTTGTTGTTGTTGAGTTTCTTCAAAGTAGCCAACCTTTTCCTTGATGACAGCTTTGCACACTCTTGGCATTCTCTCAACCAGATTAATGAGGTATCAGGTATGAGGTATGAGGTATGAGGTCTCCTGGAATGCATTTCAATTAACATGTGTGCCTTGTTAAAAGAATAAGAGGAGTGGCGTGCTTCATCAGATGACCTGGCCTCCACAATTTGTTTATTTTTTATTTCACCTTTATTTAACCAGGTAGGCCATTTGAGAACAAGTTCTCATTTACAACTGCGACCTGGTCAAGATAAAGCAAAGCAGTGCGACAAAAAACAACAACACAGAGTTACACGTGGGATAAACAAAAGTACAGTCAATAACACAATAGAACAATCTATATACAGTGTGTGCAAATGGCTTAAGGAGGTAAGGCAATAAATAAGCCGTAGTAGCAAAGTAATTACAATTTAGCAAATTAAGACTGGAGTGATAGATGTGCAGATGATGATGTGCAAGTAGAAATACTGGTGTGCAAAAGAGCAAAAAAAAGTCAATAAAAACCATATGGGGATGAGGTAGGTAGTTGGATGGGCTATTTACAGATATTTACAGTTATGTAATGTTCATTTTACCTCCAGGTGCCTCCAGAACTTGTTCATGCCAATCAGATTAGATGGGTGCATCCCAATAATATATAATTTATCCTGAAGTGTACACTTGTTCACTACTTCCCACAAATCTGAAGGCATTGGATTGCTGGAGATATGGCCCAGTGAGAGTTTCCACCATATTTTTTTTCAAATCAGTGAAGGGAAGTGAACAAGTGCACACTTTGGGAGGAAGGAGATATAATTGGGGGACATAGCCAATAATTTATCATGTTTGAATTGAAGAGATTGCCTCCAATTTAGACATGAACTTTTCCATCAATTCAGAAACTCTAACGTGGTTGCGGATGCCTAATGGAATTTAGAATGAATTAAGAACCACTACCTGCTTTTGAAGTTTCTCCTCAATCCCTTTGAAATTCAATCACTCGTCCATTCTTTAATCTGCATATTTCTACTTTCAGTTATATATAATGAAAATTGTGTGTTTTAAGCGGGAGAGTGGTCTATCTGTAATAGGGAAACCAAAATATACACGACGAAGGATTTGCAGGTACTCCCTTCTACTCTACCTTGACTTGCTCATGGGTATCTTAATAGGCAGCTTTGTTTCATGCAACTCCTACTGGTTATTTTCAGAACACTCCAGTACTGTAGATCTAGAGAGATTCTCCTTAGAATAGATGTGGATTGTGACTGAATTAAGATTCCTTACATATGAGCAGAACATCAATAAGCCATTATGTTTGGAAAAAGAAGAAGAAACAGAATAGGAGTACTAACTGAATAGAATACATGTTCCTCCTAGAACTAGAATACGGTGTACATTTTAAGACATTCCTGATGCTGTATCACTGCCCCATGTATGCCTGGCTCTGTGCCCACTTTAATGTGCTAGAGAAGAAACAGAATAGGAGTACTAACTGAATATAATATATGTTTTTCCTTGAACTGTAGTGCAGTGTACAGTGCACATTTTAGGACATCCCTACTAATGCTGTATTACTGCCTTGTGTATGCCTGGCTCTATGCCCACCTTAATGTGCTGGAACTCCTTCTCTTCCTCTTGTAGGACTTCCAGCTGCTTCAGCACAGACTCCTGTGCCTGGAAGTCCCCACGCTCAATCTGAGACACCAAGGGGGCAGACATGTCACTGAATGGCTGTTTGATATTCTTGTACTATCAGCCTGTGTAGTGGAGGGTAAACGCATGCAAACACTGTTTTTATTTGGTTAATAGCATTTACCTGCATATTTACGTTAAATAAGCATGGTTGTCTGTTTTCAGGGTTAACCCACTTTTATTTTTTAATGCTACAACCCTGAGTAAAATGCCATGTCTAAATTAGAGCTTTGGGTTACTGTGTTTGAAGTAAGTCTGTAGATAGATGTACTGTAGAATGAAAAATGTTCTTCAATGAACTGTTGATTAGAACATTTTCAATCAATTCAGATGTACTATCGATGGACTCGTAAATGACATGCGGAGAGGAGAGAAGAGTAGCGTTCAACTCACCATCATCTGCTTGATTGCTGTGTGCTCCTCTGTTTCCCGTGCTGAGTTGTGATCCTTGTGAACAATCTCCACCCGGATGTCGTTTTTTGCCAAACCCACTCCTTTGAGGTCTGTAGAGAGACAGGGAAACTGATTGGCACCACTGACAGAAGTCCTTTGGCACCGCATCATACCACATCCGAGCGGCTTTAAAAGCTGTGGCCCCTTAGATCTCTTGATGGGAGCTTGGAGAGTCCCTTAGCTCCACAGCCAGACCACAGACAGCATCAGCATCATAACATGTTCTTTGGTGGACTGGAACTATTCTACACTCCCACAGCAGTCACAGCTCATTACAAAACTGGGTTCCGCTTTATTTGAAGTGCATCTTATGTAGGCTTCATAAGCACTGCATAAATGGGTCACAAATCATCTATAACCATATTCCATGCTCTGTAAAATATTAATAAATATGAACAAATACATTGGTGGGTATGTCACCCAGTTGAGCCACATTATGAATCTTTATAGAACATGATATAGGCTTAAAAATGAGCAACCCTTCAGTGCTAGGGCTATGTGTGCCAAAGAATACATTGAATACATGCATAATGCTTTACTCCTAACCATAAATACTAATGTGTGTAAATATTAACCGCCGGCAGTTGACACAGGGTATGCCAGAAGCATTTATGAATGATTCGATTATAAGGTGTCATGTGCTGCTTATTTATGTGTTATGGACATTATAAAGGGCACTGTATACCTGAGTGTCACTGAAATTGATGATAACTTTCATATACAATCATATCCTTATGTTGGCAGGATCCTTATTCCTTAAACAGACAGCAGTGACTGCTGTAATTCATGGACATTATACACATTAATATGTCTGTAGCACTTATGCATGGCACTAGTGAAATACACTTTATCGACAGCCTATGATATGGTAAGATCATATACAAGGGTTACTTACTATCTGTTTTAATTTTGCTTGCCAGGTCTCTCTGGCGAGAGGAGATGGATACGGGTAAGGAGGACATGACGAGGTGAACGTCTTCTGTGGTAAACAACAACAACAACATGGTTAACAGCAGTCTACATTGACCGTATATATATATGAGCGCTGTATCACTACACTTCAACAGTGGCGGTCAGTGCCGTTTAAGATGGGGGGAGGACAATTTTGGGGTTTTAATGAGCATGGCCTTATTTCTATTACAGCATATTGGATGACTATCATTCCTATTCCATTCAACCAGTTCAATGTAACATGGATAGGTTTAGGCTACTACATGATCCTCAACTGTTCCCTATACTCATCATAAGGTTACTACAACCTAGCCTATGAATGAAAGTTTACAACGTAGGTGCATACAGGTCGAGAGAAACATTTGAGGTGACATGGACATTATACTGTATTATTATTGCCTGCATCTAGCTAATATAGGGTTTAATCATTAGTCCAACAGTTGCAAGCGAGAGTTTCTATTGGACAAATTCAGGTGTGTTTATCCCCATTTTGTTCTGTTTAAGAAATGTTTTTGAAAATAATTGGTGGAATGTATATACCCCCTGTAAATACAGTTTGCTTTCACAACAGGCATGTTGTACTCCTTCTCACATCTATGCGCTCTCCTCCTCTCACCTTTGCCCTTTGTCGCTTGTGGATTTCAATGCATATGTATGTGACCAAGCGAAATAACCTTTCCAAGCCAAACAATATCATAACTGCTACACACAGCCTACATTGTTGTCACCATATTAGCTAAAGTAACGTCGTAGTCAACATAGCTAATATAACTAACACGTTAGTAAAGCTGCTACAATCATGCAGTGACATTACAGTGTACAGTGTAATTTGTTCAAAACTGTTCACCTATTGTCTCTCTCTCTCTCTCTTTGAGTCAACTACTCACAACAATTTTTGCACTGCAGTGCTAGTTAGCTGTATTTTATTCTTTCAGTACTAGAGTCATTCTCCGATCCTTTGATGGAAGCTAGCTGTCCTCCGGCTACACCATGGTGCTACCCTACACAGTGATGCTGAGGCTACTGTAGACCTTTATTGCAAAGTAGAATGCTTCAATCAAATATTTGGTGAAGTGATTATATTTAGTATAGTTGTATCTAAAAAAAGATAACTTTTTAAATGTTTTACAACTTTTATTTTTCTGAAAATCACGAAGTGTACGGTCCTCCCCTTCCTCCTCTGAGGAGCCTTCACGACACTCCACTGTGTAGGCTGTGTTTTATATCAGATAAGAATATTGCTTTGAAGGAGAAGTTTGCCTTTTTACAACCACATCTCTATTTGTAATGTAAATGGCATGTTATAGAAGGGTACACACACCTTTTTTGTGATTTCACTTTTTTTGTTTTACAGTACTGTACCCCAAACAGAAAATCACCTTCTCATCCTTGTTGTGTAGTATGGGGGCCCTGAAAAAACAGGAACAAATGCTCCAAAAACACCCAAATACATTATTTTAGATCACTCAGTATAGTGAGGCAGGTCTTCCAATGTTCTACACAGGAAATAGTTTCATTACAAACTTTATCCGCAATGTTATATTCCCTTTTGCACGACACGAGACGTTTCCCCTATCCAGCTGTTCCATTCTCTGTGTAGCCTGCTGCTACATGCAAGTGCCAAAATAAAGAAAACACCAAAATAAAGCGTCTTAATAGGGCGTTGTGCCACCACAATCCGCCAGAACAGCTTCAATGCGTCTTTGGCATAGTGTCTGGAACTTCATGTGTGGAAGAACCGCATGCTTTATACTTTATATCCTTTATGTACTCAGGTGTTTGCTTTATTTTAGCAGTTCTTTATAGATTGGACAGAGAGGTATAGCCCGAGCCGCTACAAAATGGAATATAACGCTGCGGATAAAGTTTTGAATGACACAATTTCATGTGTACAACATCTAAAGACCTGCATCACTATAATGAGAGCTTTCTTAAATTATGTATTTGGGTGTTTTAGGAGCCATGTTTTTTCGGGCCACAATACTACACAATGTGGATGAGGAAGGGATTTTCTGTTTGGGGTAAGTTTCTCAAAAACGTGAAATCACAAAATGGTGACGGCACCCTTCTTTAACATGCCATTGACACAAAACAATGTGGTTGTAAAACAATCTAATTCTCCTTTAAGGCACTAGCTCCCATCTAATGGGACATTTATACAATTGGGTGTCAGACAGTGTCAAGCAAGAAATATTATGTTAGAATCTAGTTGCAGATAACTCAGAGCTTTCTCGGTCCTAAAATGGGCATGTTGGGCAATATATAGTATACATGATTTAAATAGAGGAATGAATATACAAGTACCATAGTTTCAGGTTTAGATTTTTGTCCCATAAAATGTGTCCTCTCAAAGGATTTGACATATGTTCTTACAGTGATGAGTTGATATCCTAAAACCATTACGCTTAACATTCCAATGCAAATCATTCTAAGCACTACAGAGCATTTTGATCTGCATAGATTGTACATGAAAAAACAACACCATTTGATTGTGAAACCAAGGGTGTCTATTGAACACTTTGGCTGTCCCAGAAAGGATAGGTTTTAAAATGCACTTACTCCTCTGGAAGCGAGCACAGCAGAAGGCACCCAATGTGCCCATGAGGACAATGAGGGCGAGGAATGCCCCCACAGCCACTCCTATGATGACAGCCAATCGGAGGGACTCTGGGAAGACATGGATAAAAGACATTGGTACGGTGGCCATATTAGGAGTCCTGATGAGACTGAGGCTGTCCTGATATAGGCATCGTACAGAGGTGGTTTCGTCATGCAGTTGAACTCGGGTAGGTCTACATCATGTGATATACACCAAGGCTAACACTTACTGTATGTTGAACTGTGTCCTCGCTAATGCAAAGGTGAACACAACTGGTGAATGGTAAATAGTGAAAACCTTTTACAGTACCATTTACAGCACGGACAATCTTGACACCCATTATTTACATTTACTTCAAATGGCTGAGAGGTTTATAGCTTTGTAACAAATGGTGTCCTAAATGTTGTGAATAGGTTCATAGGCTGTAGGGGTTGATTTTTTTTAACTGAGCTGTCTCAAAGATGAGTGTATAACCCTGTGGCTAGTCAAAGTCAAGTTAATTAATTCAAGAGCATAGTTGACTTTAGTATGATCTTCAGAATTACAGAATTGGCATTTCGACGATCCCTTTGAAAACAGATAGTTTGGAGCTTTGTAAGGGAGAAACCTAATAGATAAAAGGAGGAAATTAATGAAAAAAATCATCTCAGGTCAAATAAATATTTCAAAGAAATCATATGTTAAGCTGTAACCAATTGAGACGTTGTAAATTAGATTACAAATTGGAGTTCTGAATACGTCTAAATGCCATTGCAGGATTTCACAGATTGAAATTGTTGACATTTACCCAAGTAAAAGGCTTATCATGGAGCCATTGCCCTCATGCATGAAGTAATCATGGCAATATCCTTAATCTCTCCCAGGCTCTTACAACTCTTTTTCTATTACTTTAATTTGCCCACTTTCTCTCAGACCCCAAATCTCTGTCTCATACACATACTCTCTCACACCTACCCACCTACATGTACACACACATACCACACTGGTGGTATAACAAACACAGCTGTTCACTGCATAAACATTCTGAGAACATAAAAAAGTTATGACATAAAACATCTTTAACACTACCACAACAGTTGTTTAAAAAAATGTACCACATGGAACAATATGCCCACAGTTTTTCAGTAAAAAAAATGTCCAGTGTCTGGGATCATGTACACTACATGGCCAAAAGTATGTGGTTGTCGAACATCACATTCCAAATTCATGAGTGTAAATATGGATTTAGCACCCCTGTTGCTGCTATAACAGCCTCCACTTTTCTGGGAAGGCTTTCCATTAGATGTTGGAACATTGCTGCAGAGACTTGCTTCCATTCAGCCACAAGAGCATTAGCGAGGTTGGGCACTGATATTGGGGAATTAGGCCTGGCTCACAGTCGCCTTTCCAATTCATCCCAAAAGTGTTCGATGGGGTTGAGGTCAGGACTCTGTGTAGGCCAGTCAAGTTTTTCTACATGCAAAAAACCCAATTTCTGTATGGACCTCGCTTTGAGCACAGGGGCATTGTCATGCTGAAACAGAAAAGGGCCAACTCCAAACTGTTGCCACAAAGTTGGAAATAAAAAAATTGTCTAGGATGTTACTGTATTCCGTAGCGTTAAGATTTATCTTCACTGGAATTAAGTGGCCTAGCACGAAAACATGAAAAAAAAAACCCAGATCATTTATTCCTCCTCCACCAAACTATACACTGGGGCAGGTACACTATGCATTGGGGCAGGTAGCGTTCTCCTGGCATCCGCCAAACCCAGATTCGTCTGTCGGACTGCCAGATAGTGAAGCCAGAAAACTTGTTTCCACTGCTCCAGAGTTCAATGGCAGTGAGCTTTACACCACTCCACCCGACGATTGGCATTGCAGGTCTTTCGGAGCATGCAGTTGCATGGTTTGCTAACTATCTGTCTGATAGAACTCAGTGCACTCAATTTGATGGTCTGTTAAATTGTCTGTCTTTAATGGTGTGCCCCAAGACTCTGTACTTGGTTCTCTCTTATTCACTATTTATATAAATGATTTAGACAAAAATGTCCAAAATGCACAACTTCATTTTTATGCTGATGATACTGTTATTTACTGTTGTGCCTCGTCTCTTACAAAAGCATTCCAGAACATGCAAACTGCTTTTTATACTGTTCAACATACCTTGTGTCAATTGAAGCTTATCCTCAATACTGACAAAACTAAACTAATGGTGTTTTCTATTGCAAGAAATAGACCTCTGAACCTTTCACCAATCAAGGAGATTGAGGTTGTAACCTCATATAAATATCTCGGAATTTGAATTGATGACGGACTCTCTTTTAATTAAATTGCATATTCAACAACTGTCACGTTCTGACCTTAGTTCCTTTTGTTTTAGTTGGTCAGGGCGTGAGTTGGGTGGGCAGTCTATGTTCTTTTTTCTGTGATTTGGTATTTCTGTGTTTGGCCTGGTATGGTTCTCAATCATTTGCAGCTGTCAATCGTTGTCCCTGATTGAGAACCATACTTGGTTCTGTTTTCACCCTTGAGTTGTGGGTGATTATTTTTCCGTTTCAGTGTTTGCACCATTCGGGACTGTTTCAGTTTTCATTTTGATTCTCTTGTTCTTTTGTATTTTGTATTCATTGTTCCATTAAATTACATCATGGATACATACCACGCTGCATTTTGGTCCTCCGATCCTTCCTACTACTCCTCAGAGGAGGAGGATGAAGAAACCCGTTATAACAACTTACAAAACAATTGAAGCTGAAATTGGGATTTTATTTTAGGAAAAAGGCCTGTTTTTCTTTTGAAGCCAGAAGGAGGCTAGTATCAGCTACATTTATGCCTTTACTATACTATGGGGATATTTTATATATGAATGCTTCCGCTCAGTGTTTGAGATCAATTGACACTCTTTACCATGGCACTTCGAGATTTATTTTAAACTGCAAAACCCTTACGCACCACTGCACTTTGTATACCAGGGTTGGCTGGCCTTCTCTAGTCACTCGTAGGCTCAGTCACTGGTATACTTTTATTTACAAAGCCATTTTGGGTTTATTACCTTTTATTTGTGCATTTTTATTGTTCAGAAATGTGGTGGGTACTCTCTTCGTTCACTGGACTTTATCCTGCTAACTGTTCCAAATGTCCGAACTGAATTTGGTAAAAGGGCTTTCATGTACTCTGCGCCATCGTCTTGGAACACCTTACAAAATACTTTTAAACAGGAAGAACTTGTCCCGATTGGTGTTTTTAAATCACTGATGAAGGATTTTGAGGCTGATTCCCTGACCTGTCAATGCTTGTAATTTTTTTTGTAATGACTTGGTGCTGCCTATCTTGGCCAGGGTGCTCTTGAAAAATAGATTGTAATCTCAATGAGCCCTTCCTGGTTAAATAAAGGTTAACTTCATATGGCTGCTGGGGCAGTATTGAGTAGCTTGGATGAAAAGGTGCCCATTGTAAACGACCAGCTCCGCAGTCTCAGTTGCTAATATGTGCATATTATTTATTATTAGTATTGGATAGAAAACACTCTAAAGTTTAAAAAACTGTCAAAATATTGTCTGTGAGTATA